>NC_138896.1:12282371-12502622 GCF_965194825.1 Balaenoptera physalus | reverse complement strand
ATTCATTTTTTAATCAGTAATGAAAGCCGCAAGGAATTTAACACAATTTCTCTCATGTCCTTCTGGAGAAATGTAGTCTACATTCCAGTTAAGTGAAATTTGTCGCCTGACATGGGAATACTGTCAGTTGCCCAACCCAATGTCTATTATCTCCTTCTGCCTCAGCAACAGAAGCCCAATGTACTCAAGACTCCTTAAAAGGAAGGGATACCTTTTGCTTCTATCCTTTGTCCTCCCTGTTGTCTGGATTAGCGATGTAATGGCTGGAGCTCCAGCAGTTATCTTGAACCATTAAATGATCTTTTGGTGTTCTGAGACCAATTTCAATGTGTGGAGGGGGCATTTTCCACACCATCAACAAGTAATTCTCAAACATCAGCAGGGTGTCCAAGAATTCAACTCAGTTCTGACGCTATCTACTTGGGGATAGCATCAGATTCCACAGGCAGAGGGCTCGGTCCTACAAGACTGCCCTCCCCCACTTCAGACACCAGTAGCAAGCCCAGGTTTTTACTTGTGCTTCTGATCGACTAGCTATAAGTCAGAGGTTCCCAAGACCCCCTCCTCAGGTTCAATTAATTTGCTAGAGTTGCTCACCAAACTTAAACATTTTACTTAACAGATCACCAGTTTATAGCAAAAGGATATAACTCAGAAACAGCTAGAGGGACGAGATGCATAGGGCAAGATATGTAGGAAGGGACACAGAGCTTCCATGTCCTCTCGAGGCCCACCACTCTCCCCAAATGTCCATGTGTTCACCAACCCAGAAGCTCTCTGAACTCTTTACTCTTAAGTTTTTATAAAAGCTTCATTACAAAGGCATGAATGACTAACTCATTGGCCATTAGCAATCAATTCAACCTCCAGGTCCTCTCCCACCCCTTGATGGGCAGGAGGGTAGGGGGTAGACCTCTAATCACATGGTTGGTTCTCCACATGCTTAGAGGATTAGAACCTTCCCGTCCTTAGATAGGGTCCAAAACTCATCTCATTAACATACCAAGAGACACCTCTGTCACCCTCAACACTTAGGAGATTCAGAGGGTCTGAGAAGTTGTGAGTCAGAACTGTGGACAAAGACTAGATATATATGAAAAATATATTTTGGTCATCTGAATGACCAAATATATATTTCTTAATAGATCACGATATCACAGGTGGTCTTAAGGATAGAAGCCACATGTAGGGGGAGATGAAAGAAAGGAAACCCCTGGTCCTTGATATCTTTCAGAGTTGCCATACCAGCTCTGCACTGTCTATTTTCGGTTTACTTTAAGTGAGAAAGAACTAAACTATCTTATTTACTTATTTCTTTTTCTGTTTCATGTAGCTGAACTTAATCTTAACTGATATGGAGGTAAAGAGTGTTATTATTTTAAAAAGTGAATGTATGTCAACCTAGAGGAGGATTTCTATTGGCTTTGAATTTGGTCAATATTTTCAGTAGTTCAGTTAAACTTATGGGTGATCTTATATTTATAGATGAAAAATCTTGGAGGGCCAATTATATATTGGATAATAGGTAAGTATCAGATCTCAAGAGAGGGAAACAATAGGTCAAAACTAAAAGGATAAAATTTAGTGAGAATAAACATAAAGTCTGGCTTTGGGTTTTTTGTTGTTGTTGTTGTTGTTGTTGTTGTTTTAAGAGCATTTATTTATTTATTTATTTATTTATGACTGTGTTGGGTCTTTGTTTCTGTGTGAGGGCTTTCTCTAGTTGCGGCAAGTGGGGGCCACTCTTCATCGCGGTGCGCGGGCCTCTCACTATCGTGGCCTCTCTTGTTGCGGAGCACAGGCTCCAGACGCACAGGCTCAGTAATTGTGGCTCACAGGCCTAGTTGCTCCGCGGCATGTGGGATCTTCCCAGACCAGGGCTCAAACCCGTGTCCCCTGCATTGGCAGGCAGACTCTCAACCACTGTGCCACCAGGGAAGCCCTGGCTTTGGGTTTAAAAATATCTACTATTTACATGCAAAATGAGAGAACTTGAGACTGATTGAGAACTAAGGATATTAATACAGAGTTCTACTATCCTCCACACTAGTATTATGTTAATACAGTCCTGCATAGTACATTTTCCAAAAGGCCATTGTTGATACACAGTTTTAACATGAACACACATGTTTATCATTTCTCCTCTCTGGGCCTTGCTGCGGTAAGCAGAGCTGTAAGCAGAATGCATGTTTTTTGTTTGTCTTTCTTGTGATCTTTTGTCAGTCTGGACATACCTATTAATTTGTTGAGCTTATCCATCCATTTACTCATAAATTCATTACTACTTGTTGAGTGCTTACTAGATACTCTGCTTTGAGACTACATAGATGCATAGCCAGCGGTCACAGAGGTATCAAAGGCCAATCAGGACAGCGCTCATGGAGCAAGACTCTGATCGCCCCTCCACCCCTGACCCTAGAGGAACCGGAAGCAGCAGAGAGAAGAGATGGATGCACAGGGCAGTCACAAACCACGTCCCACTCCCCCGCTGCTGGGCCCTGGTCTGAAGGTCCCATCTGAGCCGGAAGAAAGAGAGAAGCATTGTGTTGAATGTAAGATTGAAGCTTTAATCTCGTACTAGAATAGGCCTTTTAATGCCTAAGGGTTTCAGCGGATAGGCTAGCAAGAAGTAAGAAAACAAACTTCTGCTCACTGTGTTTAAAGATAGTAATGAAAAAAAAGTAAAGCTGTCTTCTGGTTGTACCCTATGTGTTCAGCCCATTCAATGAATATCGACTCTGTAGAGGATATCTTTAGAAGAAAGAACAAGAGACTAATAATAGGGGCTGGAGGAGAGAAGTGGGTGGCTGGGGGCTGAGTGGGAAGGAAACATATTCGTATCTTTTGAATTCTGTACTGTATGCAGGCATCACCTATTCAAAGACCAAATAACTTTTCTGTAAGGACTTAGACAAAGAGATGGATAAAATGGAGCATATTCAGAGGAGAATGACTTGAATCATAAAGGGTCTGATCACTATGCTTAAGGAGAAGTGGTTAATGGACCAGAAAATATTTAATCCAGAATAAGAAGACTTGGGGGCTGTAGGCATGGGGGTAGTATCTTAGTCTGTGTGTTTTCAGAGGACAGGGCTGGGATTAAAGAGAAGAAATTACAGGTAGGTGAATATTGTGTCACTTTCACTTTCCTTTTTAAGTATGAGCTTCCATCTTGTTAATGGCAAGAGGTTCCGAAAACGTTTGCCACATTGAGTCAGAAGTGGCCTAAACAACTAACGTCACTTTCAAGCTGTGGTTCAAGGGCACTGGTGTTTCAGTTTGGTGCACATGTGAGAGTCTCAGGTCTTTTTGAAGTTGACATCTGCCAAGGCTATCTTCCTAATTCCCACCTGTCAATTCTAGTCACTGCTTAGATTCAGTAATCACAGCAAGATGGATGGGGAAGCAGCAGAATGGTGGGAAGGTTCCAGCAGGTGAGCTCCAGGGAGCTGGCTGCATCCACTCAGCACTGAGGGGTGGGAAGGAGCACAGTGTGCTGGTATGTGTAATACTCAGGTGTAGGAGTCAATGTCAGGAACTGCCAAGGCTCTGAGACTTTCCCCTGCTTGCAAGCTAGGTTAGCCTGCCATGGTTTCGTAGATGCTGGAAGAAGATACAAGACTCCTGGGTCAGACACAAAAAAGTTTATTACTCATGACAATACTGGTTCTCCTTGACTCCTAAGTCCCATGGGGGCAATTCAGAGGCAGGCCCAGGTGAACGGATGCTGTGCACCCAGTGGGCCTGTCACAGCTGAGGAACCTTGAGCTGTACCCCCTAATCTTTTTTTTTTAATTGAAGTGTAGTTGATTTACAATGTTGAGTTATTTTCTAGGGTACAGCAAAGAGATTCAGTTATACATGTATATTTTTCATATTCTTTTCCATTATGGTTTATTACAATATATTAAATATAGTTCCCTGGGTTATATAGTAGGACCTTTTTGTATATTCTATATATAGTAGTTTATATGTGCTAATCCCAGACTCCTAATTTATCCCTCCCCTGCCTTTCCCCTTTGGTAACCATAGGTTTGTTTTCCATGTCTGTGAGTCTGTTTCTGTTTCGTAAATAAGTTCATTTGTATCATATTTTAGATTCCACATATAACTGATATCATATGATACTTGTCTCTGTATGACTTATTTCACTAGTATGATAATCTCTAGGTCCATCCATGTTGTTGCAAATGGCATTATTTCATTCTTTTTTATGGCTGAGTAATATTCTATTGTATATATATACACCACATCTTTATTCATTCATCTGTCAGTGGACATTTATGTTGCTTCCATGCCTTGGCTATTGTAAATAGTGCTGCTCTGAACACTGGGATGCATGTATCTTCTTGAATTAGAGTTTTCTCCAGATATATGCCCAGGAGTGGGATTGCTAGGTCATATGGTAGTTCTATTTTTAGGTTTTTAAGGAACCTCCATACTGTTTTCCATAGTGGCCGCACCAATTTACATTCCCACTAACAGTGTAGGAAGATTCCCTTTTCTCCACACCCTCTCCAGCATTTATTATTTGTAGGCTTTTTAATGATGGCCATTCTGACCGGTGTGAGGTGATACCTCATTGTAGTTTTGACTTGCATTTCTCTAAATTGGCATTGTTGAGCATCTTTTCATGTGCCTATGGGCCATCTGTATGTCTTCTTTGGAGAAATGTCTATTTCGGTCCTATGCCCATTTTTTGATTGGGTTGTTTTTTTGTTATTGAGTTGTTGAAACCCCTAATCTAATAACCCCAAACTTGCCCAACCTTTACCCTTGAAGGAGATAGGATCTTTTTTTTACCCTAGTCAGGAAACAAATCTGCCTTTTGCCCTGGAGAGACCTCTATCTTTGCTAAACCACATCCTTCTGGGATAGAAAATGTCACAAGATGTATAGAAACACCGTAGAGAATTGCCCTCGATAATGTCCACCTGTAGGAATGAAGTTCTGGGCTCATCTTTTTGTTTGTAGTTGGATGTAGACCTGTCAGCTAGCTACACAGCCCTAGGCTCCAATTAATACCCTTCTGGACCAAGGAAGCAAACAAAGGTCTTAGAGTTGGATGGACCTGGATTAGAATCTAAGCGCTGTCATTTAACGACTAAGTTACTTGCCTAGTATCTCTGACTCTCAGTTTTCTAATTTGGAAAAATGGGCCAATGATACTCACCTGAGTGTTGTTATGAGGATTAAAATACATAATACATACAATTGTCTGGATACGTGTCAATTGATGACCTAATATTCTTTGATTTTTACTGAAAAAAAAATAGCATTCTGGATACTCAAACTGTAGGAACTTATAAATGCTTTTTCTGTGATTTAGTTCTATAAATTAGAGGGGGTGAGTAAGGAATAGGAGAAGGTCTTTGAAATTCCCCAATGCAAAATCACTCATTTGTGCCCCTCAGTAACTCTTGGGGCAGATCTCAGATCCTAAAATTTCAGTAACTCTCCAGATTGGAGAACAAGTCATCTCTGCTTTTATGTCTCTTGACTCAACTTACTGATGACCACCCTCTTCTCCCTTCTCCGGTGCCTGCCTCAACCCTTCTCTCTTAGAGCAAATTTAGGCTCTCTACCCTCAATTCTGCATCATAATCACCCCTTCCTATAATATCATAGATTTCCCTAGGGAACTCCAACCAAGTATCTCTCTAATTAAACCTGTTTGGGGCATAATTTTTTCTGGCTGCTCCAAGCTTGATAGATAAAGAAACAATAAGTAAAGACTAGAAACCTGTACCTTATAAAACAATACTAAAACAGATGCCTTAATTATAGGAGACCAAATAATTTGTCGCCATTGCTTCATAAGATTATTTTTGCTTTGTTGGTTCCCAGGCCAGAAATAGCAGCAGGGCCTCAGGTGTATCTTTTGTGTTTTTTCATCCTAGATGAGCCAAGATTCATCACCTTTTTAGTGAGAATCATCAGGAAGAGGGAATTGGGTTTTGCTGCAGACAAGGAAATTAGAGGCAACAGTTAACAGTTTAAGTATCGCAGCAGATTTTGCAAAAATACTATCTTGCCATCTAAACTGGTTCTCAAACTTTATCATGCAGGAGAATCACCTAGAAGTCTTGTTAAAACTGACTGCTGGGGCCCATCCCCACAGTTTCTGATTGAGTAGGTCCAGGGTGGGACCTGAGAATTTGCATTTCTTTTAAGTTCCCAGGTGATGCTGACAGCAGCTGGCTCGGGTCCCACACTTTGAGAACCGGGCGCCAAAGCAGCGATTCTCACCCCTGGCTTTACATTACAGTCACTTGGGGAGCTTTCAGCAAGCACTGCCTGGTTCCCAAGCCCCTGAGGTTCTGACTTAATTGGCCTGGGGATGGGCTCTGGGTTTTGAGCAGTTTCCCAGGTGATTGAATACAAGACCAGGGTTGAGAATCACTGCACATCTAGAAATTTCCCAGAAATACATGCTCTTCTCTCACTCCCAGCTCAGCAACTCAGGAGAAAGATGGATGGATATAAACAAGCGATTATTACAAGCCTTGCTGGATGTAAGCAAGTCATTTGAAAGCCAACTGGAAAGTGAAGGAAGAGCGTCTGAGCCGCTGGGTGTTTCTGGCCGTCAGGCCTGCAGACGGCATCAGCTCCTGGGACCCAGTGTGGAATGCACTGGGTCTTCTTCAGTTGTAAAAGAATCGACTCCGTGGTCCCTCCCCACTTCAGCAGAGGGGCTCAGTGTTTGGATTCCAGTCCAATGAGAGTAGAAAATAGGCAAGCTGCTTCCTGGGTGTGGTGACTCTCCTGGGACCCTCACGGGGTGGGAAGGGTGCCATTTGGTCAGAAAGTCTCATTTACAAAGGGCCTCTTATTATTATTATTGTCGTTGTTGTCATTTTAAAAGAATCTCTACAAAAGAATAGTATTTTCTCAAATCTTGTTACCTATCCTTAGCGTGTAAGTTAGAGTTTAGACTAGCTGTTCTCAACACTGACTGCACATTAGAATCACTAGGAACACTTACAAAGAGAACCTATCGCCACGCATGGTGACCAGCTAGTCCCAGATTCTCAGGACGTTCTTCATTTTAGCAACATCCTGCATCCTGGGAACGTCTCAGTCCCGGACAGACAGGGGCAGTTGGCCACCCTGCCCCACCCCAGAACAATTAAGTCAGAACTCCTGGGAGTGGTCCCTGGGCATCAGGATTTCAATCCCCCAGGGATTGTAATGTGCAGCCAGGGTTGAGAACTGGAGGGTTTTAGATTAAATGAAGTTGTGCACAGTGTGGTGTTTTGGTGCTTTCTGGAGCCCCGATAGCCTCAGGATATATTAGTGGGGGGTGTGTGTGTGTGTGTATGTATGTGTGTGCGTGCGTGCACGCATGTGTGTGTGTACATACTCAGAGGTTTTCAAGTGGAGAGGAAATGGACTTCCTCTCCGTACCTGTGATTTCAGGGTCATGTTCTCAGGACTGTTTAAACAATTGTGACACTTCAAGTCTCACAGAAGCTGTGTCTTTAGCAGCCACATCATGTATGATCATCTGAAAATGCTCAGCATTTGTGGAGTGTGGCACCAAGGGGTTCCTATGGCCCAACTTGCTAAGCCCTTCAAAAGTGCTCAGAAGTGGGTGTGGCCAGCTGTTTCAGTTCTGTTTGCAGGAACAGTGGAGGTCTCCCTTGGCGATGCTGGCAGTCTCCTGTAAGGAAAAGCCCCTTTCCACCTCTAGGCACATTTTAAAACTGGTGATAAGCTGTGACTTAAATTTAAAAAAACAAAACAAAACAAAAAACTCAGAACAAATAAAGCTACAGTCAAGTGGGCAAGATGAAATATGTAGCCCATAAGATGGTGAATGATGCTTTTTCAGGGATGATTTCGGGAATGTTCTGCTTTTACAAACCACAAATTCCGTTTTCATGGGAGCAAACCAGGAGGCCTCAGGCTGAGCAACCTTTCTGCAGTGTTAAGAACTGTCTCATGCTCTGCTGGCAAAGGGAAAACATTCACCCAGTTGTCTGTGTACTACACGTGTGATAGTGTGTTTCATTCCATTGTCTAGAATGAAAGGGGCCCTGCCCTTCCTGCTGAAAGATACCGGCGTAAGGAGGGCACCCAGGTGAAGGACCAGGAGCAGGTGCCTGACCTCACTTCCTGGTCCACCCACACCCCACACTAGCTCCCCTGGGAAGCCCAAGCGGGTGGGGCTATGGGGCAGCCAAAGTGCAGGCAGTCAGCACCCAGAAAGCAGAGCATGGGAAACAGGGCTCTGGCCCCAGCAGTCAGGACACTCTCGTCCACAGAACAGCTGGCCAATGGGTAGGGCAGGAGGGCCAGGCAAATTATTGCTTCTGGTGGTTTCTTCCCTTCTTGATACGAGAAATAATCATTTCTTTGGAGGAAAGTGAAAAAAATGAGTTTTAATTGGTGACCATCCAACCCCCAAAAGCCTAATTTTTTAAAAAAGCAGCTGACCCCTGCCTCTTGCAACACGTTTTGGTATTCCGGTTTCAGATGCTGAGACCTGGAGTGACAACATGGTACAATGAAAACAGCAATGAACTTGGACATTGAAGACTGAGAAGTAGCTTCCTCAGGGGGTCACCTGACCTCTCTCTAGAGCAAATAGGTTTCACCTTGGCTCACCAACCCCATGTTCCTCAAGTTGGGGCCAAGCTTGACTGAAAGGAATGCCCTGGTCCATCAGGCACGCAGCCCAACATGGTGACCGAGAGTGTAGGTGCTGGAGCACCTGGATCAGGTTCCCAGCCTGCCACTTACTCGCTGAGTGACCTTGGGCATGTCACTTAACCTCTTTATGCCTCAGTTTTCTAATCTGAAAACGGGGATAGTCATTCTACCCACCTCATGGGATAGTTGTGAGGATTAAATGAGAGGATGCCTAGAAACTGCTCACAGCAGAGCCTGGTACAGAGACGTGTCCCATGTTAGCTGTTCTTATTCATCAGAGTGAGTTGGCTTGTTCAGAATAATATGGAGAAGGACCTACATCGTGGAACATCTTGAGAGCCATGGAAAGAATGATGAGAAATATTGAAATTAGTTGCAGGAAGCAAGCTTTTTCCTAGCAAGGAACTGTACAAAAATGCATGCTACTGTCGGGTCCCCCTGGCTAACACGCAAAATGTCATCTGTGCACAGCAAACCCATAATCTTTTTCCTTCTTTTGGCTTCCCTATTGCCACTGATCACGCTACTTGTAATGCACATGAAACAGTGCCCGGTACATAGAAAGTTGTTGATAAAAGTCAGCGGCTATTGTGGTGGTGGTAGTGATTGCTTTTAATATTAATCCTATCCCTAATCTGGATAAGAAATAACACCTGACAGCAAAGAGGGGCTTAGATGATAGGAGGGAAAGTACTTTGCAAACCTGAAAGCATTTTACAAAACTAAGGTATTATCCCCATGTCCCAGTGAAAGTGATTAATTACACAAATATTTGTGAAGTGCAAACCACACAGCTCTATTTTGTGGAGAAGGAACTAATGGTGTTACCTTATCTGAACTTTGATTCTAACAGACTCTCCTGCTGGCTAGTGAAGAATGGCTGGCAGCAGCCTTCCTCGAGGCTGAGAGAATTTAACCTGCGTGGGGTTCCCTACAACTGAGATCCCAGTAATTAATCATTGTTATGTTTACTGAATCAGGCAGTTGACATGGCCCTGTTCTTTACAGCTTGTTTAAATACCTGGAAAAGAGAACAATGAAGCCTGAGCAGTGTGAGGACCTGCTTGTTTCCCATCAGTGCAGCCTGGTGCAGGGGAAGGGGTGCAGACGGGGAGATGGCAGGCAGGCAGGACAGGCAGGTCTCAGTGAGCCCCCAGCCCGGGCCCTTTCCCCGGGGATGGGCCACCTCCAGCTCAGCTTTGTGCGGAGCAGACACTTGACACCGTGCCAGACGCTATCTAGGCAGCTCCTTAAGCTGAGTAATGCGACTTGGTTTGTTAGGAGCTTTTAATTACCAGCCTAATGTACAAAAACATTTCTCTCTAGAGACGTTCACACAAGCTAAGCCTTTGTTCACCAAGAAAGCAAGCTGCTTCCTCTTCCTGGCAAAGAAGACATGACTCCAGGGTGAGATTTCTCTCTGGTGAAATCTATCCTGCTCCAACCATGATCCACCCACATTCTTGCTCCCCTACCCAACAACGCATTTAGCAGAGTGTCTGACTGTGTCCGCTGGGTGACTGTCCCCTTGCTTCCCCCTTATTCTGTCTGTATCATGGACAGAATGACTGTATTTGGAACCAGTCTCTCTAGGATGGATTGATCCCTCTATCAATTCCTCATTATTAAACCCAAGCAGGCTCCTGACAGTGACGGAAAGCTAATGAGCTTGCTCTTTCATTCTGCAGGATGACCATTAAGATGTTATTCACTCTCCTGAAATCTCCCATCCTCAGCACCCCACAAACCCCCAAAAGGAGAACTTCGTCTATTATTGTACAAAGAGAATAAATACCATCAGACTGCATGTCCTGGATTTCGGGCTCACAACGTCTAATTCCTGATGCAACTGCTCCCTTTGCCCCATCCTTCCTCTGTCTAAAGCCATCTCCCCATCTACACCCCTTCCCCTGCCTAAAACTATCCCAGCATCAGGATCACACCCGCTCCTGTATTTTCACAGCTATTAAAATACATAAGTGTCTCCTCTCCTTTATCTCCGCCCCCCCCCACAACTCTCTCCTGACTTCATCTCATCGCCATCAAACATGTGCTTCTTTCTCCAACATGAAAGATCCATTATTTAGATGAAATACGTATCACAATTTTACATACTATCTCACTGATGCTTCACCGGGGGTGGAGGGGTGACTTAGCTTGACTAAGCATTAAAACAAACCAAAAAAACCTCCCTCCCTTGGTCTTGATCCTACATCACCTCTAGAGATGGTCAACCTTCTTTAAAAAGACTGCCTAGGGGCTTCCCTGGTGGCGCAGTGGTTGGGAGTCTGCCTGCCAATGCAGGGGACACGGGTTCGAGCCCTGGTCTGGGAGGATCCTACATGCCGCGGAGCGGCTGGGCCCGTGAGCCACCATTGCTGAGCCTGCGCGTCTGGAGCCTGTGCTCCGCAACGAGAGAGGCCACGACAGTGAGAGGCCCGCGCACCGCGATGAAGAGTGGCCCCCGCTTGCCACAACTGGAGAAAGCCCTTGCACAGAAACGAAGACCCAACACAGCCATAAAAAAAAAAAAAATTAATTAAAAAAAAAAAAAAAAAAAAGACTGCCTACTCCCACAGTATCAATTTCCTTCTCTCTCCCTCAATCCAAAGTCCTTTTAATTTGAACCCTATTCCCAACACTGTAATCAAACTCTTGCCAAGGTTACCAAAGACCAGATTCAATAGACATGTCCAGTCCTCCTCACCTTGCCTGACCTCCTCCAGCATCTGCCACGTTCATCCATTCTTATGGACCCACTTTCTACCTCTGGCTTCTGTGATATTAACACCTCCTGGTTTTCTTCCTACCTTTTAGCCCTCTTCCTCCAATGACCAACTTACATTTCTAACCATCTCTCAAAAACTGTTATTTCCAAAGTTTCTGTCCTAGGCCCTCCTTTCTTCTCACCTTTCAAATTCTTTCGTGGCAATATCTCTCCGGGTGATCTCACCCATTACAATCTGTATGCCAACAACTCACAAATTACCAGTCCAGTCCTCTCTCCTAAACTGCAGACCCATGTATCTGAGTGTCATCCATGTATTAATATCTGCGTATCTTGCAGGTTCTCCAAACTCACTGCTTCTAGTATATCTGTTAAGTTTTAGTTGCTGATAGCAGGAACATTCTAGATATTTTAAGCAGAAACGGGCTTCTACAGGAAATTGCATGCTTAAACATTGTTGGAAACACTAGAGAAGGTTCCAGGCGAGGTGTCCAGGAATGACACCCAGAATAATGCTGCAGATTTAACCCTCTGGGACAAGTGCTATCTTTGCCACAGCAAGAAGCTGAGGAATTAGAAGCCTGTTGTCCCAAATGCAAACTTAGCTCTGATGCATCTGGCAGGCAGCTGTGGTCAAAATCATTTGATTCAGAGGCTCTTACAGCTGCTAGAGTTGAATCAGCCAGATGGATGCTTTGGACTCTGTCGCCTCTGCTCTGAATTCAAGATTCATGTGAGTGTAGCCAACTGATGGACCTAAACCATGTAGCTTTTGGCTGTCTAGACTCTGGAGTACAGGATGGGCCACCAGAAGGAGTGTAGAATAGAGGTCAAGTGATTCAATCTACTGTATCCCTCACAACAAAGAGCTCATCGTTTCCCAACAGACTGCTTCTCTCCTAAGGTCCTGTACTTCTGTAAATTTCACTCCCTCTACCCAGTTGGTCAAGTCTGAAACTGGGAGTAATGCCCCTACCCCATTCTCCTCTGATCCATATCCAATTCATGCCAGTTCTACCCCAAATATCTTTTAACTACATTTACTACTCTCTCTCCCAGGCATCCATCATCTCTCAACTGACCTACTATTACCAGCCTCCTAACCCCCTAACCAGTCTCTCTGCCTCCGACTCTGCCATTTTCTAATGCATTCTCCACGACATAGCCAGAGAAATCTTAGTAAAATATAAATATGAACATGACACTTTTCTCCTTAAAACCTCAGTGGCTCATTTAACGTGTATTATCTGCTCTAGCTGGTAATTGCCATGAAGGCAGGTACTGGGTCTCACTCACAGCCATCTGCATCCCCAGAACCTTGCACAGTGCCAGCACAGAGTAAATATTATTGTTTCTATGGCAAAAGATGTTGCTCTTCCTCCGGGCACACAATCCCATCCTCATGTGGTAATTAGCCAGGTTTCTTTCTGCCTGGTCTTAAGCAATAACTCAGCAAGGGAAGCACAGTGTTGAACAATATAAGTCAATTAGCATTAGTCAATTAGCAATGTTAGCAATATGAGCATCCTTGCTGTTTGAAATCAGTCTCTCAGGATAAAGTTGCCTCTTAGAGATGCATATACTGTGATAAAAAAAAGTTTGAGGAAGGTAGAGGATCAAACATTCCTTCTTCCCACACACTCTGTTTTCTCGTGCTCTAGCACTCCCTCTCTTTTATCCTTCTCTACTTACTCTTCTTTTGTTTGTTTGTTTGTTTGTTTCATTCCACATGGTCTCTTTTCTCTCCCCTACACCTCCCTTCTCATTTACTATCCACTCTCTTGCAGCCTAGTGGAAACCTGCAGGGCCTTCCTTCTGGCCCCGACCCCCTGTAAACCCCATGTCAGAACTCGCACTGCCTGAGTGAGAACTTACTTAGTGCCTCCTCTGTAAAACACTCTCCTCCCAGAACTGTTTTCCTCTGGAGTCTTTGCTCCGCGCTGCAAGAGTCCACTGAGAGCCAGGATTCTGCCAGCCCCATACAGTTGTCTGCTACTGTGTCAGTTCCTCTCTGCCAGTGTTTTTCGGAAAATCTTTTATTAACTTTCCAAAGTTATTCTTGGAATCAGATTCAGAATGTCCCCGGAGGAATAAACAGGCTGCAAACAGACTTCAGAAGAAAACAGCAACTTTATTCAAGGCAGTCTTACTTTTACATACATCAAAACAGTACCACAGCAGCGCCATGACAGGAAGCACACAGACATGTGGACCACAGCACGCCCGAGGGGGAGGGTGGGTCCTGAGATGTATTCACGTTGCCCTCCACTCGGGAAATCGTGTTCATCAGTCTCCTGGGTGGGATCACTGTCTCTGGCTTCCTGATGTTGCTTCTTGGGCTTTGGGTTGGATGCCGCTCCAGGAGGAGGTGAGCGCAGGCACAGAAGCTAAGGAATGCCAAACGCTGAAGCTGAGCTGCTTCCCTTAATGGCTGGAACGATATCTTGAATCCTCTCTCTCAGGCTCCCTCCTGCAGATCCCTGTGATTCCCTTTTTCCTCACCCTTCTCAGGCCTTGAGTTGTTATTGGCCATCTCAGCAGTGTGTCAGCCCAGACATTTAAATGCTGCTGAGTTTTACCCAAGCTCATGTAGAGAAAGACACTCTATATCTGCGTCTGATAGTGACTTCTTTTTCTCCATTTCTCTGGACTGTTTTTCTAGAGAATAATAGCTCACATCTATTGGGGGCTTTCTAGGAGTCTCAGTGTCTCAGCTGCCCAAAGTGCTCTATATGAATTAATTTGTTTAAGCCTCACACCTATGAGGGAGGGGGCTCTGATATGTCCTGTTTTACAGACGGGAGAGCTGGGTAGGGAGAAAAACTGATCTGCCCACAGTCGCACAGCCGGGAAGGGTGAGAGCTCAGATCAGAACCCAGGTGGTCTTGTGCCAGAGCCCCCAGCTTATCAATTTACTCCTTCCTTTTCCTTGGGCAGGGGCCTGGAGAGACCATCTCCTGTCTACCAAGGAGGCTTTCTCTCTCCAGCCAGACCACAGGCCCATTTCCCATGCATTCTGATTGATAGGGCTTTTAAGTGGATTATTTATTCTCCTCTCTTCAGTACCCCAATTCAGAACCATCAGAGAGATGGAGATCAAAATATAAGCTTTCTCCTGCAGAAATCCAAGTTGGCCTTTGTGGCTATGGTAAATGACCAATGGGCCTGTGAATGCTCTCAGCCATGCCTCTCCCTCCCTACTCCCCCATGTAGACTTTGGGACAGTCCACATGAGAGAAAAGGCTGGTCTGCAGAGCAAGCACATTTACCCAGAATTGCTGCCCCACCCTGGACAGGGGCAGAGAGAGAAGAAATCAAGATGGTAAATAACCAGGACTAGACTTTACCTCCAACAAACTCAGCAGCTATTGAATCAGCCAAGTAACGTTTTTGAGCCTGCTACTTGGCATTGCACCACTGACAGTGAGTAAATAGACAAGGTCCCCAGCCTGTGGCAGCCAGAAGCCTAAGACAGACAGTATTGATCTGCATAGGCAAAGTGAGAACAGGGCAACAGCTGTCATGCATGAACAAAGGTAGCAAGATCCATGCATGGGTTAAACGAAAGCGTCATGAAGCAGGCTGCTGGGAGGCTTACATATTGCATGAGGAGCGAGTTTCTTCCTGGAGCTAGGACTGAAATCAGGGGTGGAATCAATTGTTATTTCTGTCCAAGCACTTAGTATCCTTTCTCTCACGCCTTCTTCTAAAATAGCCTCTACAGGACTGGTGGGAATTCTCTAGTTCTTGGAGAACTGAGTAAACCATATTTTTGAGCATCTGCCATGAGCAAAGCACTATGCAAGCTAGAAGGTCCCCAAGTCTGTGTCATTGGGGCCCAGGGCCCATCCACTTGCCATGCAGCCGGCACCAAAGACAACAAACCAGGCATCTCAGCCCCAGGTGCACAGCTTAGTGCTTTATCTGTGTCCTCTCCTCCCATGAATTAGGTGGCATCATCCCCAACTTAAAGATGAGACTGAAACTAGGAATGATCGTTACTAACAACTAACATTTCTTGAGCACTTACGTGCTAAGCAACTTAGGCTCATCAGGACAGGGAGCTGTGTGGTGGCAAATTGGTGGCGGGAACAGGCCCAGGGAGCCCAACTGGCCGGTTCAAATGCTAGCCATGCCCCTTGGCAGCGTGTGACTGTGGGCATGTTAACCCCTCTCTGTGCTTCAGTTGCACCATTGGTAAATGGGTAATAACACTACCTGGTCAGTAGGGCTGTTCCGAGGAGGAAAGGAGTGAATACGTGTGAAGCACTTAGAACAGTGCCTGTCTCACAGAGGGCACTCCATGGAGGCTGGTGAGCTCAGGAAGGGGTGTTTTACAGACAAGGCAGTGGAGGCCTATTTCATGAACACCCAGGGTCACAGGCAACAGAGGAGGAGCTAGGACACAAACGCAGGTAGTCTGGCTTTAGGGACCAAACATTTACCCAGTACCCCAGCTGCCTCTCTCACAGCTGTTACACAGGAGAGGCAAGAGCGACACTGTGGTTCCACTACGCCACGTAGAAATGCCGTGCCAGGGCCCCACAGATTGTCAGTGACAGAACTATGATTAAGACCCAGATCAGCTCTACATTTCACTCCCCACACCCCCTCTCCAGTCTCCTTACCTCACCCGCTGTGGCTCCTGTTTGCAGCTGATATCCTCCCCCAAACGAGACTTTCCTAAGCATGGGGAGCCCATGAGGCCCCACGTACCAGAGTCCTTGGGGACCTGGTCTAACTTTCTGCAGCTCAGCTTTGATGTTTTTAAACCACCAACCGTTTTGAGCATTATCATATGCAAAACATAGTATTAAATATTTTCTAGTATAAAGAGGAATGAGAAGTTTGTTAGCTAGTGGAGGAGACAGGCAGGTACACAAATAGCACAGAGGCATGAACGAGGTCAGAAGGACAACAGGAAGGGCCAGTGCTGTGGCAGGAGCCCACCCCTTCACTGGGTCTCTCATGCTGGAGTGGAGAGTGTCACAGAGCCTCCCAGGTCAGGGGGTGGGGAAACAGGCTGCTTCTCAGTCCATCCCTGTGCGCCGAGGAGCCAGAGCATTCTGGGATCACTGGGACCTCCCTCTACGGCTGCTGAGCTGCTTCAAGGACACCAGGGTCGCACAACAATGCCATTTGGCAGATGGCAGAAGCTGCCTCAGGGAAGGAGAAAGGCTGGCTCTGCTGTCAAACCAGAGACAGAAAACATTTTCGCTGAGTTAGAGAAAGGGAGGAGTGTCCTTTTCTGTTTAGAAGCAGCAGATGGACTCAATATTCCAGTACTTTCTGATCGTTTTGTAGGTCATACACCCTCTCAAACACAGAATGAGCTCTGTGGACTCATGCCTCAGAAAAAAAAGAACTTGAGCTCATGCAATACGTTGCATAGCTTCTGGGGTTTCTTAGACCCTTTGGAAGCCATCTGTTGATTCCCAATGGGTCCATAAATCCTGTGTTAAAAACCCCTCCTTGTAGTGGGTTTTAAAAATGGCTGCAAATTCCTTGCTGTTCCTGCCACCTGGAGGTGAGGTTTCTGTCCCTCCTATTGAATCTGGGAAATCTTTGACTGCTTCCACCAATAAAGTATGGTTTCCAAAGTTAGTGCATGAAAGGCCATGCGGCGTCTACCTAGTTCACCTCGGATGGTCCGTTTGGGGATGCTCCTTCTCAGAACCCAGCTCCAGGCCATGTGGTCAGGTCATGTGTAGGAGCTATGAACAGTTGAGCTCAGCTGTTATGGGTTGAATTGTATCCCTCAAGGGATGTTGAAGTCCTAACCCCCGGTACTGGTGAGTGTGACCTTATTTGGAAATAGGGTCTTTGTGGGTGATCCAGTTAAGACAAAGTCAGTAGGGTGCAGCCTAATACAATATGTCCCCTGTTCATATAAACAGTGGGAATTTGGACACAGAGATAGACAGGTGCGTGGGAGAACACCATGTGAATATGAAAACAGAGATCAGTGTGATGCACCTTCAGTCCAAGGAATGCCAAAGATGGCCAGGGAACCACCAGAAATGAGGAGAGAGACATGAAACAGATTCTGCCTCACAACCTCAGAAGGAACCAGCCCTGCCAACGCCCTGATCTTGGACTTCCAGCCTCCAGGACTGTGAGTCAATAAATTTCTATTGTTGAAGCCACCCTATTGGTGGAACTTTTAAATGGCAGCCTCGGGAAACTAGTACAGCATCCTTGGAGTCATCCGTCCCCATGGTCCAGGTGGGAAGTAAAGAAGCCACCTCAGAAGAGGGGTCTTCCAGCCCCCAGACATTCAAGTCACCTGCAGCCACTCTCGTCTTCCCAACTGAGGCCACAGACATTGGAGGGTAGAGACGTGTCACTGCTACTGTGTCCTGATTGAGTTTCTGACCCATGGGATCTGTGAGCACAATATAAAACGGTGGTTGTTTTAGGCCACTAAGTGTGAGGCTGTTTGTAATGAAGCAGTGATTAACTGGAACGCTGTCTAAAATTCTCCTGACCTCGGACCACTCTAAATTATGTCTTCTTCCTTTTATGTCTGCAAAGAGAGCTCGTTTAATGAACTAATTTGAGCTGAATGTCCATGGTAATGGCATCATAGAACCTGAGAATTGGAAGGAAGCTTGATACTCATATTTAGGGAAAAACAAATTATCCATAGTCCCAACTTCATACAAATCACACAGCCTTCATTTTCCCTTTCAATCCTTGTGCATACATAATTTGAAGATAGTTTATTCAAGATTCATTCAACATAGTTATAATCAGACATAATTTTCGAGGCTGCTTTATTCAACTTGCAGTTTATCATAGCATTTTCCATGTTGCTACATAGTTTTTATTTTAATTGGCTGCAAAGAATTTCATAAGTGATTGTACTGTAATTTACTCAGTCATTGTCCTTTTGACCAACATAAAAACCTTGATGTGAATCTTCTTAAATTGTAATATTTTAATCATTGTTGTAAATCGAGGTCGGCAAACTGTGGCCTGAGAGCCAAATCGACCCACCCCATTTTTGTACTGCCTGCCGGCTAACGATAGCTTTTAAAGGTTTAAATGGCTGGAAAAAAAATTTAAAGGATAGTGTTTTGTGACACTTGAAAATTATATGAAGTTCAAAATTCAGTGTCCATAAATAAAGTTCATTGGAACAAAACACACCCTTTCATTGACATATTGCCTGCGGCTGCTTTCCTAGTACAACGGCAGAGTTGAATAGTTGAGGCAGACTGCATGGACCACAAAGCCTAAAATATTTACTCTCTGGCCCTTTACAGAAAACATCTGGGGAGCCCTGTTCTAAGTGTACATCGTCATCCCCTCACTCCGCTCGGCATTCATATCTCTGATAATTTTTTTCCTCTGTCAAGAACCTTTTTTGCTCGTCTTTCTAGCTATCATTATTCATTTATTCAACAGTGATTTGTTAAACACCTGCTCTTTGTCTTGTCAGACGTTGTGGGGTATAAAGCTAAATACAGCAAAATCCTCACTTTCAAGGGGTTTACAGTTTAAGGAGACATCCAAGACAGAGACACACATCACAATATTACAGGTTTGAAAGTCCTGTGAGGCACAAAGAAATGCTATGGGGTCCAGATGTGGGATAATTCCTAACAGCTGGGAATGTGACATTTGAGCTTCAGAGAAGCAAAGGGAATGGCAATCTGGGTAGAAAAACAACTACAGCCTGGGAGACTATTAGCGTGTGTGTGTGGAACAACGTGACTGCAGTAGAGATGATTATAGAAGCTACAGTGGGGGATCAGACGGAAGGAGGGAGATGTAGAAGAGGAGAAGGGGTGGAGAAGGCGGAGGAGAGGGAGGAGGTTGGGGTCAAGCTAAGACACTTGGGAGAGGACAGGATATAATCTGACAAAAAAGAAAACCTTCAAGTTTAGAATTACTAATACTTTTATTTCCCTTTGGCCAAAGGCAGAGTAGACAGATATATTTTTTAAGTTCTTCAACGAAACAAAAGAATCCATGCTCTATAAAACGTCAGAAATTAGAGATGCCAATTAGTTACCCAGGAGAGGCACTTCTCATGCAGGTCTTTAAGATGAACTGTTACATCCCATAAGAAATAAAATTAAATATAAGAAGTCTGGATGTTTCCAGGAGGGCTTCTTATACACATCCTAGCAAGAATTCTTCTGGGCTTAACGAAGGCCGAGCAGGATGGTTACAAATATAAATTTTTTCACAAGGGTCTACGTTCAGAAGAACAAGTAGGGTTTCATTCATGTATTTTAAGTCTTCATATCTAGATAATTAGTTGTTCCAAATGACCTTGCTTTTTGGAATTCCATCTTCTTTCTGCCCGAATATCCCCTCCCCATCTTTATCCCGGCTTCATTTTACTAATCAGAAGGGCTTTCAATATCAAGGCTACAGAGAGGGTTCCTTATACTAAGCCCTAAAGAAATCTAACACCAATAAATATATTAAACTTCTACAAATCTTACCCATTCTTTAAAGCTCAGCTCATGAACCGACTCTCCCAGAGCAGTGCTTCTCAAACTTTAAAGTGTGTACAATGGACTGAGGATCTTGTTGAAATGTAGATTCTGATCCACCAGGTCTGGAGCTGTGCCTGAGACTTTGCGTTTCTCATAATTTCCCAGTCATACTGATGCTGCTGGTCTGTGGATACTAGCAAGGGTCGGGATTATTCCAGCCCCCAATTCATCATCATCTTGTAAATGCCACTGGAACTCTGTTCTCTCGTATTTCAGTCTTGTATTGTTTCCCACTTCATGAAAGTTAGTCTTAACTTCCCAGACTGGGAACACCTGAAGGAAAGAATCGCATCTGATATGCATCTGTCCCCTCAACGTGCTACGCCTGTTGCTAAGCAGAGTAAGCACTCAAAGAGCATTCTGAAAATCAGTGAACAAGTCATCTGAGGCAGCTGAGAGCAATCTCCAGTAAGAGAACTTAGTACTTGGGCAAAAGTACTAATTCGAGGCATTATCCTCAGCACCACCCAGTAGTGGTGCCTGTGGGGAGTGGGCATTGTTTCGATACACAGAGCAGGTACAAATTTGCAAGCCTTATACGTGGATGAACAAGAAATGGAGCCTGTTTTTCTTTCCCATAACTGAATTTAATCATAATTAAATGACTCACCTTCTGCTTGATTGCAGAAAATATTATCTTGACCAAATTTAGGTAAACCCAATTACTTCTGGGTTCTCTGCCTTTTTAGAATTTCCCCTCCCCCTCTGTCTCCCCTACCAACCTTCCCCATTGGCATTCATTGCCACTGTCACCACTGCCATTGGTCTTCAGTTGTCAGCTCTACCCTGCTTCCTCCTTTTGTCCCCCCTATGCCCAGGGGTCCTTTTATAGCCATTTCATAGCCCCCCTTATAGGGCTCAAGGAGTTTTAAGTTCTGAAAGCCTGCACCAAGGTCTAGTTTGAAGCAGGGAACTCCGTAGGTGATTAGATCAGGATGTTAGCCTGGAACCTGCCACGTAGCACAGGGAGGCGTCATCCTCTGCTTTTCAGGAGCTTCTCGTTAAGTAAAAAACAGCGAGTTCCCCAAATAACCATGAGCCTAGGTGAGTGAATGTATTTAGCAGTTGACTTGGTATTTAAAGGTAGACTGAACAGTATAAATATGAAACTCAAGCTTCAGGGCTCTTCACTTGCATAGCCCCCTTCCAAGACCCTGTTCCTAATTTGGTTTTGTTATCAAATTGGGGGTTCCACTGTTCACCGCTTACAAGATCAATATTCACAAATGTTGGTAGCAAAGGAAAGGTGCCTTTAATCAGAATGTCGGCAATCCGGGGAGATGGTGAACCCAACGTCCCCAAAAAACCACCTCTGAAGATTCTGCTGCGCCATGAAATCTTTTCAGAGGAAACAGGGAAGTCATCTCAGTTAATCATTGAGATAGGGCGTCAGAGTCATCACCACCCCCCATTGTGTGCAGGTTTGTGTGCAGGTTTATGTGCAGGCTTGTCAACTCCTCATGATCTTTCTCCAGGTGTTATCTTGTTCACACAGTTTGGTCACATAGTTTGTTCGGAAGATTACTGAAGGGGATCTGGGAAGGGATCTGGTCATCTGTTCAATACTTATTCTTTGTTTCTTTGATCTGTAGAAAGAACCGACAAGTTAGGCAAGGTATTGTGTGATTAAAAGATTTGAAAGGTGTGCTTGGGCCAGAGATGAGTAGAGCCTGGGGGCGCCTGGTTTCAGAGTTAGTTACAATATAGCTTTGCTAAAGCGACAAGGAAAGGGGCTTCCTGCCGAGGGCGGTTTCCTGCAAAGAGCTGCTTACCACTTCTTTTTCTCAAAAAGGGCCCCTCAAGTTGCATAAGCTTCAGTCTGCACAAATCCTAGGTCTGCCCCTGGTGTATTGTGGAAGGACTGAGTGTGATGATTGGTAGTGATGATATTGGTGAAGAAAAAAGCTCAGCGCAACATGCCAGGTGGACACGGGTCAGAGTGCGCTGTGTTCCCCTCAGAACCTGATATTTCTCTTCTCCACTGTGCACGTCTGTGACCGGCCCCATGATTCACTCAGTCTGGCCTCAGACCCCACAGTCACACCAGCTCCTCCCTTAGTCACCAGTGGAGTAGATGCCATCTCAGACATGTTTTCAGCCCATGTCTCCTCCTTTCCAGTCCCACCACCATCACCGTAGCTCAGGCTGCCGTTATATCTAATCCTAAATCCCCCCATAGGCTGCCAACCGTCTCCTGGCTCCCTCCAGCCCCACCCCTTCTAGGCACCATAACCTGATCTCCTCCTGGTTCTGTTTCTCTGGAGAACCCTGACAAGTGCAGCATCTAATACACGTTTATAAGATTAATAAAGCTGTAGTGAACAAGAGCGAGCCTGTACATTCAGGAAAGTCTCTGGGCTGTGAGGGATTCGTTTATCGGGCCTCTGACACACTATACCTATAGGAAAGAGCGTGGGCTTGGAGACTGATTTGGTGAGCAACTGTTTGGTTGCAAGGAAGGCAAATCCACTCAATCCAGGCAGAATGAAGGGGATTGTTGGAAGGATACAGAGACCCTCCCTGAATCTAAGGGCAGGAAGCAGAGCAGGGCCTCCCAGAAGACCGATATCGCAGGGCAGTTTATCTTTCATCTCCCTGGTCTGGAGCCGCACCGGCACCCTCTCTTCCTGCGTGTCTTTTCTGTTCTCCCCTGGAAGGACAACTTGCTCTGCAAACTGCACCTCCAAATACAAGCACACTTGAAGGCACTGGGGGTTAGGACTTCATCATATGAATGTTGTTGAAGGGGGGAACACAATTCAGTGCATAATACACCCCTTCTGACAGGGAATCCAAGTAATCTACTTAATCTGAGGTTCCTCTGCAAGAAAATGGGACAATATTTCCTTATATGATTTATATAACAGACTGTTATCTGTTATCTATACCAGTCTCTTATATTTGAAGAGATTATTATTATAAGAGACTGAATAAGGGAATGGACATAGACCATAAATGATAACTATTCTCACTATTATTTTCTCCTCAATGGGCAGGCAGGGCACCCATGTCCTGAGCTTCAGAACTGTCCTTGTTTGCTCCAGCCCTCTTCTTCTGTCATGGGTTAATCACAGTCACTGCATATTCTCACCTTACATGGAATAAGCAGGGTATTTTAAACATCAATTTTATTATCCAGTTATGTTAATGGTGCGTAAAATAACATGTGAAGAGCCCATTAAACGTTGTGAAAGTGTTTCCATTTCTTAAAAATGAGGGAATAATAAGAGAGGTCCACATAATTCATTGCTGAGGGGGAGAGAGTCTGACTTTCATCTTCACATGCCCTTCTAGGAGATGCAACTTTCAGAACTTGAAATTCAGCATTTCAAAAGAATTTGGGGAACAGCTGACCCTCCTAGGTATTGTCCAGACACATGTTTTTGATCAAGAAATAATTAACAGTGTGGGTAAAAAAGCACAGGAATAAAACATTAGTACCTTGTAGTGGAGAAGAATTTTGATCCAAAATGAAAATTTTTTTGTTTCATCAAATTCTATTCTGCTGTCTGACTGATACCTCATCGTAGGACCACACTCTGTCAGTCCCAGTTATAACCTGCTTAGAAAAGGCTGAAGGATAAATCCATAAACAACTTCTATCCAGACCCTCCTCCCCACCTCCCCAGCCCAGATCCTCTCCAGGGCTGGAGACTAATACCAGCCCTGCCCTGGGCTCACAGGAACTTCAGGGAACAATGGATTCTAATTGCCTGTGCATAAACCTATGATGGCCATTTACTCATTTCTTCAGACGGTTTTATGTCCTAGAATTATAGATTCCTTAGAATAGTTTGTACACCTGGCTTCTAAGAGGACACCACACTCTCCTGTATTTCCTTCTACCACATGGGTCACCACTGCTTGGGAACCTTTGCTGGTTTCTCATCTTCCTGACCCTTTACCATCAGATACTCTAGGACTTGGGCTTGGGCTACTTTTCTTCTCTATTTACAGTCATTCCCTTGGTGCTTACATCCAGTCTCACGGCTGTAAATACCAGCTATAAACTGACAACTTCAAGATTTAACTCTCTCTCTCCTGGGCTCCAGAATCATATGTCAAGCTGCTTACTGGGATGCCCAACAGGGATCTGAAATGTAACTTTCCCAAAATCAAACTCCTGATCTTCTCCCACAGACTTGCTCCATCTACAATATTTCCTATCTCACTCAATGTCAACTAAGTCCTTCCCATTGCTCAGACCAAGGCCAGGAACTCTTGATCTGTCCTTGACTCATCTCTTTGTTTCATACCCAATCCAATAGCAAATCCTGCCAGCTCTACCTTCAAAATACATCCTGACTTATTCCTTCTCACCAGCTCCATGGCCCCTTCCCTGGCCCAAGCCACAATGAGGTCTCATGTTGACTACTGCTCTGTCTTTGCTCCGCTGTAGACTACTCTCCACACAGTGGCCAGAGGGATTCTTTTAGAACATAAGCCAGACCACATCAGTCCTCTGCTCGACCCATCTGTGGCTGCCATTTCAATGAGAGCAAAATCTAGAATCTGTACAGTGACCTCAAGGCCCTTTGATCTGGGCTCCCCACCACCACTTCTCCCACTTCCTCTTTTCCTCTCCCCTCCTTTTTCACTTTGCTCCAGCAGCACTAATCTTCTGTCTATTCTTTAACCCATGCCAGGTGTGCTCCTTCCAGAACATCTACCTGTTTCATTTACCTGGAAGGCATGTCCCACAAGAGCCACATGGCTGGATTCCTTTCAGCCTGTTAAGGACTTGATGAAATGTCACCCTCTCTGTGAGGCCTTAACCATTCAAAATTACAGTCAGCTCCGCAACCTGTACTAGACTTTCTTTTCCCCATTCCAGCTGTGTTTTCTCCTCTGCCTTTTTCACCATTTGACATACTAGATGTTTTCTTACATGTTATATTTACCTTCTGTCTCTTACACTGGAATGTAACCTCCATGAGGTCAGGGCTTTGTCTATTTTGTTTACTTTTGTATCTCCAGCACCCAAAACAGATTAATCTATTGTACGGATCTATGAATGATTGTTGTTGCTGGAAAATTCTTTAGAGAATATGTAGTCCAACTACCTCTATTACATAGCTGAGAAAACTGAAGCAAATCCAATAATAATTTGATAAATATTACATAATTTGTTAATGGCAGAGCTGAGATTACAACCCAGGTTTCCTGACTCTGAGTCCAGCCTTTCATCAAGTAAAGTATCATCTATCTTCTGTTCAAATGGATTATAATGTTTGGGGACAGAGATTACAGTCTCAAATTTCTCTTTAATCATAGAACCCAACACAGTTCAAAATAATGGTAGATTTTAGAGTCACTAAACCAGTGGCAAATTCAAATTGTTAAGAGTATCAGAAGAGACATTTTTCCATGAGCTTTAGGGTACACATGACCTGATTTATTAGTCAGCTTCTAACAGAGAGATGATCATAATACCAATGATAGCCACCATTACTGAGTACCCACCAAATAGCACGTCTGTGTACACTAGGCAAGGGTAGCCGTTTGGCTAATCAGTGTGCCATCTGGAATGCTGATCCCAAAGCAAAAGCTTTCACCACTGGTTTAAGCAATTAAATGTTAGGAAGCCACCTCTGCCCGACTGCCAAGCCAGGTGCCATCATCCTTATTCCACTGATAGTGCTTCCTCCTCTTTCTCGGAGCTCCCAAGGAGCACATGTCTACAGGAGTGGGTCTTGGGGTTGGAGAGTTTAGAAGGTAGAGGAAGGAAGAATAAGAACATATTATGAAGTACCATTAATGATGCCTAAATGGGGTGGACTTCAGGGGGGCTGCTAGAGAAGGGGAACCAGGACAGGACCAAGGGACACAGAAAGTGTGTTGGAGGGAGAGCAGTAATGGGCAATTCCATGTACTTTCCAGTGAAGTCTTGAGATGGGCAGGTGTCAGAGCCAGAGAGCTTGGTGAAAAACCAGGAGGGGGAAATGGGAAAACCGACGAAGTAAGATAAGGTTAAGGCCATGATGCTGAACGTGTGACAGAACATCCTTTTACAAAGATCCTAGTGGACTGTGCTGAGTTGAGGTGACATTTGAAAAGATCAATGCCAGGTGTCTGTTGAACCCTTGGCCTCTTTTACAACTGGCATTGTAAACATTGGCAAACACATCCTTTTTTTTTTAACGTCTTCATTGGAGTATAATTGTTTTACAATGGTGTGTTAGTTTCTGCTGTATAACAAAGTGAGTCAACTATATGTATACATATATCCCCATATCCCCTCCCTCTTGCGTCCTCCTCCCACCATCCCTATCCCACCCCTCTAGGTGGACACAAAGCACCGAGCTGATCTACCTGTGCTATGCAGCTGCTTCCCACTAGCTATCTGTTTTACATTTGGTAGTGTATATATGTCCATGCCACTCTCTCACTTCGTCCCAGCTTACCCTTCCCCCTCCCCATGTCCTCAAGTCCATTCTCTACGTCTGCATCTTTATTCCTGTCCTGCCACTAGGTTCTTCGGAACCTTTTTTTTTTTTTTTTTTTTTAGATTCCATACATATGTGTTAGCATACGGTATTTGCTTTTCTCTTTCTGACTTACCTCACTCTGTATGACAGCCTCTAGGTCCATCCACCTCACTACAAATAACTCAATTTCATTTCTTTTTATGGCTGACTAATATTCCATTGTATATATGTGCCACATCTTCTTTATCCACTCATCTGTCGATGGACACTTAGGTTGCTTCCATGTCCTGGCTATTGTAAATAGAGCTGCAATGAACGTTGTGGTACATGACTCTTTTTGAATTATGGTTTCTTCAGGGTATATGCCCAGTAGTGGGATTGCTGGATCGTATGGTGGTTCTATTTTTAGTTTTTTAAGGAACCTCCATACTGTTCTCCATAGTGGCTGTATCAATTTACATTCCCACCAGCAGTGCAAGAGGGTTCCCTTTTCTCCACACCCTCTCCAGCATTTATTGTTTGTAGATTTTTTGATGACGGCCATTCTGACTGTTGTGAGGTGACACCTCATTGTAGTTTTGATTTGCATTTCTCTAATGATTAGTGATGTCAAGCATCTTTTGCCATACCTTTTGGAATGCCTACAAAATGGTGGTGGGAACAGTAGGGTCTATATTTGAAGTTCAGTCAAAACTTGTGGAACAGAAAAATGACAATGGTGCATCAGTTCTACTGGCTTACCTATCTGTAGAGCTGTTGTATTCCTATTTTGGAACAGTCATTAGTGTTTGGAATTCTGATGGCTGCCAGGAAATTGTCCAGCGAGGCTTAAAGGAAGAGCAGAATTTTACCTTTGAAGGATGTATCCCTGGTACGTGTTTTAAGGAAAGATAAACCTGAGAAAGTCTCTCCCTCTCATGATCTGGGCAGAAAGATCATGTGAAGAATACATGCTTTCAGCTGAAAGAGACCAAAAATCTGTTAGATTTTAAAAATAGATTTGATTGTATGACTCATGTTTAAGCTCACTCCACCAGATTTTGGACTACTTCTGTGTATCTTGATATCAGCGGGAAATAGGGAATTTTAAATGATACCAAAAAAAAATACCTAAGAGTCAAAGAAGAAAGCCCAAGCCAGCAAGGCAGAGGAACTGATGGAAACTAGGTGACCTGAACCCACGAGGAAGAGGCAGCAGCAGCCCTGCAGCCCAGTGCTCTCCCAGAGAGGCCTAGTATGTCACCCGTGTGGACGGTGGGCCCTTCCACGTGCCCTGGCATCTGGCCTTGTGCTCCTTCCCAATGAGGCCCAGACAACATCTCCTCATAAAGCTGGATCAACCCAGGAAAACATCAACAACTCTTTTTCAGTCTATAATCTCAGGTGACACTCTTTAGGAATGCCCACTTTCTATCTTGTTGTTACTGACATGTCCATTGTGAGAGGTGAGATCCATGATTGGTCTACATTGGGTCACCCTTTTTCATTTCCCAGGGCTGCCTTTACAAAGTACCACACAGAGAGTGCCTTAAACCATAGACATTTATTCTCTCACAGTTCCGGAGGCTGGAAGTCTGAGATCAAGGTACTGGCAGGGCCATGCTCCCTCTGAAGGCACCAGGGAAGAATCTATTCCAGATCTCCGAGCTTCTAATAGTTCCTTGGCTTATGCAGCATAACTCCAGTCTTCACATGGCACTTCCCAGTATGTGTATCTGTGTCTAAATTTTCCCTTTTCATAAGGACACCTGTCATACTGAATTAGGGTCTAACCTACTCAAGTATCACCTTGTTTTAACTTAACTAATTATATCTGCAATAGACCTATTTCCAAATAAGGTCACATTCTGAGGCACTGAGGGTTAGGACTTCAACACGTAAATTGGGGATTAGGGGTGGTATAAATACAATTTGTAACAAGAACATTTAATTAATTAAAAAAATTTTTTAGGTTGGGTAGAACATTTAATTTATTTCCTGGTATAAGAAATCATTTATCTTTAATTTTAAAAAAAATTTTATACAATTTTTAAAGATTACTTTCCATTTAGAGTTATTACAGAGTATTGGCTATATTCCCTGTGTTGTATAAGACATCCTTGAGCCTACCTTACACCCAGTACTTTGCACCTCCCACTCCCCCACCCCTATGTTGCCCCTCTTCCCCCACTGGTAACAACTAGTTTGTTCACTATATCTATGAGTCTGCTTCTTTTTTGTTATATTCACTGGTTTGTTGTATTTTTTAGATTCCACATATAAGTGATATCATACAATATTTGTCTTTCTCCATCTGACTTATTTCACTTAGCATAATGCCCTCCAGGTCCATGCATGTTCCTCCAAGTGGCATTATTTCATTCTTTTTATGGCTGAGTAGTATTCCATTGTATATATTGTATCACATCTTCTTTATCCATTCGTCTGTTGATGGACATTTAGGTTGTTTCCATATCTTGGCAATTGTAAATAATGCTGCTATGAACACTGGGGTGCATGTATCTTTTTGAATTAGTGTTTTTGTTTTTTTCAGATATGTACCCAAGAATGGAACTGTTAGTTCATATGGTAGTTCTCTTTTTAGTTTTTTGAGAAACCTCCATACTGTTTTCCACAGTGGCCGTGCCAATTTACATTTCCACCAACATTGCACGAGGGCTCCCTTTCTTCCACATCCTCGCCAACATTTGTTATCTGGTTCTTTTTGATGACCGCCATTCTGACAGGTGTGTGGTGATATCTCATTGTGGTTTTGATTTACATTTCCCTGATGAGTAGCAAAGTTGAGCATCTTTTCAAGTACGTGTTGGTCATATGCATTTCCTCTTTGGAAAAATGTCTCTTCAGCTCTTCTGCCCATTTTTTATTTGGGTTGTTTGCTTTTTTGATGTTGAGTTAGCAAAGTTGAGTATCTTGTCTAGTACGTGTTGGTCAACTGCATTTCCTCTTTGGAAAAATGTCTCTTCAGTTCTTCTGCCCATTTTTTATTTGGGTTGTTTGTTTTTTTGATGTTGAGTTGTATGAGCTGTTTATATATGTTGGATGTTACTCTCTTATCAGTCAAAGCATTTGCAAATAAGTTCATAAGAAAACACCACATAATGAAAATATTGGGGTTCTGTTTTACAGAGAATAAATATGGTGTAAGGTCCTAGTAATAAGGCAGAAGGGAAGTCCAGGTTCTAGGGTATTAGTAAGAGTACAACAGTTAGTCCCCACTCCCTCTACCCCTGGGTAAAGGCAACAAACTTCATCAGCATCTTTAACAAAAAGAGAGGGTTAAATCGTACTTTTGAAACAGGGTCTAAGCACAAGTCAGCAAACAACGGCCTGTGGACCAAATCTGGCTCTCCATCTGTTTTTGTTAATAAAGTTTTATTGAAACACAGCCCTGCCCATTTGTTTACATATCCTCTATGGCTGCTTTTGCACAACATCAACAGAGTGGAGTAGCTGCAATAAAGACTGTGTGACCCACAAAGCCTGAAACATTTACTATGTGGTGCTTTACAGAAAAACTTTGCCAACATCTGGGCTAGCACAAGGCAGTGCTCAGAAAAACAACCATCCTAGAGAAAAGGAAAATTCTAAGGAAGTAACACAGCATAGCTATTAGAGATTATCCAAGGCCTAGGGACCAGTGTGAAAGGTTATGTAAAGTTCACCAGGGTTGGACTACCTCCTCAAGCAGGCTGAGCAAACTCCTAAAAGGCCAGCCTTGGGGAACAAGTATCCCAAGATAGCAAAACCCCATGTTCTCTCTCTCTCTCTCCAATGATAAAAGGTCAATATTCTACCTTCCCTCAAGGCAAGGCCAGCAACAAAACCTTTTCACCCATGGGATTTAGTGTCTAATAAAACAAATCACCTCATTGGGAAGAGTAACCTGGCCCTTTAGTCTTAGTTTCTTCCTTAAAATTTTAACTCCTATGTGCTCTAGGGCAGTAGTTCCCAATCACTGAGGCTGGTCTCTGAGGAGCTTTCTCCAGCGCCTTGTGAAACAAGGAAAATAAAGTGGGTCTTTCACAGCACTATTTTATTCCATTCACAATGCCATTCTTTATTCTGGACTCTGTGCTCCCCCTTCGGGGTTCGAAGATGCCCCCATCCTGTATGAACTGATGGTGAAAGTGGTTGGTAGCTGGTGTATTTATTTATTCTCTCATGCCCTCACCTGACCAAAGAAAAAGTTGCCAGCCCAACTTACTTTTTAAAATTTTTCCTGAAGATTTACAAGCCCTAAGTGGTAAACATCTGGGACACATTACTCTGGGAAGGGCCCGTGATAGCTCAGCTTTCCTGCACGAGGCGTCAAGAATTGGTGCTCTCGGGTGACTTACCTCCAGCAAATGCTGATGGTACCCCCGGCCCTCTGCTCCAGAATGGCCACTTGGCTCCCTTCCACATGGTCACACTGTCTGCTCGAAAGTCACAGAAACCCAACTGGGGTTAGCCTAAGCAAAAGAAGGAAAACGTTGGCTCATAAAATCCAGCTGCTGAAGGGACAGGAGGGGGTTGGTCCCAGGGCTCACATGAACCAGGGTCTCTAGCCCCCCATGACCACCTTCTCCACTTCTTTCCCCTCTTTCTCTGTACTCCATCATTATTTCCTCATGAACAAGGGCACTTTAAGCAGCTCCAGGCTTCCCTGTCTACAGCTTTGGAAGCAGAGGAAAAATGGTAGGTTTTGGTCAGCTCTGCTTGAAAAATCCCAGAGAGACCCTGTGATCAGCCTGCCTCGGATTACATGCCTGCCCCCAGCCAAAGGACGCTTGGGTCCCAGAAGCCTCGTGGCTCCCTCCATCACTCCCTAAGGTCTGTACTCAAATGTTCCCTTGTCAGTGAGGCCATCCCTGGCTACTCCATCTAAAATTGTACTCCTCATCGCCGGCCCCCAAAAAATTCCTATTTCCCCTTACCCTGCTCTATTTTTTCCCTTAGTGTGTATCATCTCCTAACATATAATTTACTGATTTGTTTATTGTCTGGCTCCTCCCACTATAATGAAAGTTCCATGAAACAGGGATCATTGTCTGTTTTGTTTACTATATCCCAGTGTCTACAACAGTGCCTGGCACACAGGGGTTCAATGAATATTTGCTTATGGAACAAACAAATGAATGGCCTTGATTGTTAATCTCCCCTTACTAGACTCTAATCCTCCCATTAAGGTGGGAATTTTAAAATCTGTTTTGTTTTAATTGACAAATCCCAGTGCCTAGAATAGTGCCTGACATCTAGAGGACCCTCACTGAATATTTGTTGACTTGAATCAGTGAATCGCTGTGACCGTGGAGATGGCCCAGTCATAGCCCTCCATCTCCACTGGCTACACAGCTTTATTGATTCACTTCCAGAAGTGGAGTTGCATTGTGCTTCATAAATATCCACTGTGCTTTCCTAACTTGGAGTGAGGTGAACTTGAATTTGACATTCTAATGCTGCATAACGTTATAGCCGGGTACAAAGCAATAAAATATGTCTGTCCACATGAATCACAGTACAGTGAGGATGGATACAGTTGAGCCAGAGTTGACAACTGCACTTGTCATAAAACACCAGGTTTTAAAGAAGTTCTTTAATCTTTCAGGCACTCCTATAACTTGCCAGGATCCTTCTGCACTTTTCTCAACGTTACATTTCAAGAAAAATGCAGGTTTCGATTGATAAGCACTATTAAAGGCATGTTACACTACGCTGGATATGTATTAGCTTTCATCCCTTATGTTACAGACATTACAGTTTTGTTTGATTTTTTAATATCTCCATAAGCAAACCTTCTATTAAACCAAACCTTTGATCTCCCCCTACTCTGAATGTCTCCCTATGACCTATTACCATGGAGATGATCACATACACCTCATTTAATTATGTAAACAGCAGACAGTTCTGTCCATCTTAATCTCACAAATAGGCAGTTTCATTTTTCCCTTTTCTGCTGTAAGTTTTCATCTTAGGTGAATTTAGAGCACTTGCTTAAGGACTCAGATGTTTCAAGTCAACAACGAAATTAAATTTCTCTTGATGAATTAACTAGACTCCTTCTAATTCAATATTCAATTAATTCGAATGTAGAAGAGATCATCTTTTACAAACTGGAACCCAAATTCACAAAAGAGATCAGAGTTTCCATTTCAATTTAATTATCTGAAACTTAGAACTGCCTTATTAGAGTTAAGATGACAAAAAATATATATTTTTAAAATAAGAGATATTCCCTGGAAATAGAATCTGGAGAATATTAGATGGCTGCCATAATAGCTGTTAAATGCAACCAAACAACTCAAAATATCTATCTTTCTTATTCATTTATGAGTAGGGTTGCCAGATAAAATACAATACTTAGGACATACTCTTACTTAAAAATTAATTGTAGTTTGTCTGAAATTCAAATTTAACTGAGCATTCTGTATTTTTATTCGCTAAATATGGCAACCCTATTTTTGAGACACAGTTGGGCATCAAATACTCCATACGTCATTCAAATTTTTCCTCGTTACCCGGAAAAACTAAGGAGTCTCTATTAGGAGAAAAGGGAGAGATGCCACTCAGGAACCAGTGGGTCTGCTGGGGGATCAAAGACCCAGCTCATATCCTGGATGTTGGTTTCTCAACACAACATAGAACCACTAAAATTTGGTGTAGCAGCTAAAGACCCTATATCCTGTTTCATGCAGGATGGGAGTGGAGAAAATAGTTGTAATTAAGGCCTAGTGGCCAAGTGGTCCTTTCATGATATGGAGCTGTTTTCTAATGTACATTGTAACTCTTTTAATGTTGGTAAAGGAAATGCCACAAAATTCTCTTGGGCTTGTGCTTCTGATAAGCTTTGGAGTAGAGTCCAGAGAACAGAGTTCTAGCCCCTACACTGTAACTAACTCACTGGGTGGGCTTGAGGACATTACTGGCATTTTGTGCCCCCCTTTGAGCCTCCTTTTACAGTTTTTTCCATGAAATGGCAAAGATACTGACCCTGTCAAACTTGTGTTGCTGTTGTTCTCAAATAAGATTGTATATGATTGTATATGATGGTATAAATTACATGACTATTATACAGAGCATGCAAACATCATATGAATACAAGGTCTTATTGTTATTATTGCCGCTTTGTTGATTCCAAAGGTTGTTCAGTCCTGTGTGTGACAGGAAAGACCAGTTAGGGTGGGAGTGTGGTGGGCCGCCTGTCAGAACTGAAAGACCCCGTGCATTAACATTCGACTCTTCCCAATGGGAGCTGGGGCAAATAGGTCTTGGGTGTTAGCAAGACAAGCACAAATATCACAGGAGCAACAACGCAGCCTGCTCTGGGACAGTTCTCCCGGGTGGCCATGAGACTAACAGCTGCCATCCTCCCCAGGAAATCCTGTCTGCGGAGTCACCGAATTGCACCTCAGCAGGGCCTGTCAAAGTAATTCCAGTCACTGCAGTGAAACCAGTTCCTTTTTCACTGATGAAGTCGCTAGTTGCCATTCTGAAGCCAGGAAACAATAGGTTATAGCCCTTCACATAACCAGTATCCTAGCCAGTAGCTCCTAAAAAAGGAGGTGGGGCAAGGGAGAGAAATGTTCTGCTTCAAGGTTTTATAAGGTAATTTCTCTGTGTGCGCAAAGGACCTGAAGGGAGGCCAAGAAAGAGAAGGACTTCTCAGCTGAAACTTGAACTCAGGAGTCTTTGTGGCCTTTGTCGTTTGGGGCTAGGGTACTGGCTAGGGTCCCCGTTAAATTCTGAATATTGATAAGAGACATTAAGAGCAGCTCAGCTAGCCCCTCAGAACCCTCTGCTTCCATGTCATCTGCCTTCAGTAGGGTTTCCCTGCTTTCCGTCCTTATTTTCTCTTTCTTTATACACGTTTAGTCACAATGGGGAGCTGGAAAAAGTATATATATATTAGCACACGTTGTGTGAAATCTTGTTGCTTAACTTCACTTAAATAAAATAAAACATTTTAATGGCTCTCTTTAAAAAAAACCCTCCACTTAAGAAAATTAGGTTGATTTTATTTCTCCGTGGTCCTTATCTTCCCTTCTGGGTCTGTAGCTCTCAATAAAATGATTCCCTACCTTTGCCCTAAATAGTGTATTTTATAATTCAAATTCAAAATATTCACATTTCCCTTTCAGTTACAATTATTTTTAAAATTCCACTTTGGTAGTCACTGGCAATCTGTAAAACAGTCTTTTCTATAAAATTAGATTTTTGTTTCTAGATATATTACATATAGATATATACTGGAAAACTGACATTAATTTCAACTCATGATAATCTATCTTGAGTTACATATTCCTTTAAAAAATTTTTTTTTCATTTTTATTGTGGTAAAAGGCACATAAAATTTACCATCTTAACTATTTTTAATTGAACAGATCACATTGTTGTACAATCAATCTCCAGAACTTTTTTCATCTTGAAAAACTGAAACTCGATACCCACAAAATAACTCATTTGCCCCTCCCTGCAGCCCCTTAACTCTTCTAAGTACCCTATATATGTGAAATCATAAAGTATTTGTCTTTTTGTGACTGGCTTTTTTCACTTAGCATAATGTCTTCAAGTTTCATCCATGTTGTAATGTGTGGCAGAATTTCCTTCCTTTTTATAAGACTGAATAATATTCCATTGTATGTGTATGCCATATTTTGTTTATTCATTCATCTGTCAATAGACACTTGGGTTGCTTCTACCTTTTGGCTATTGTAAATAATGCTGCTATAAATATGGGTGGAGAAATATCTCATTGAGACCCTGATTTCAGTTCCTTTGGGTATATACCCAGAAGTAGAATTGCTGGATCATATGGTAATTCTACTCTTAATATTTTGGGGAAATGCGATACTGTTTTCCACAGCAGCTGCATCATTTTACATTCCCACCAACAGTGAACAAGGGTTCCAGTTTCTCCACATCCTTGCCAACATTTGCTATTTACTGTTGAAAATTTTTTAATAGTGGCCATCCTAAAGGATGGATGGATGTGAGGTGGTATCTCACTATGGCTTTGATTTGAATTTCCTTTATGATCAGTGATGTTGAGCATCTTTTCCAGAATTTGTTAGCCATTTGTATATCTTCTTTGGAGAAATGTCAATCAACTCCTTTGCAATTTTTTTTTTTTTAGCATCTTTATTGAAGTACAATTGCTTTATAATGGTGTGTTAGTTTCTGCTGTATAACAAAGTGAGTCAGCTATACATATACATATATCCCCATATCCCCTCCCTCTTGCATCTCCCTCCCACCTTCCCTATCCCACCCCACTAGGTGGACACAAAGCACCGAGCTGATCTCCCTGTGCTATGCGGCTGCTTCCCACTAGCTATCTATTTTACATTTGGTAGTGTATATATGTCCATACCACTCTCTCACTTCGATCCAGCTTACCCTTCCCCCTCCCCATGTCCTCACGTCCATTCTCTACGTCTGCGTCTTTATTCCTGTCCTGCCCCTAGGTTCTTCAGAACCTTTTTTTTCTTTTTTTTTAGATTCCATATATATGTGTTAGCATACGGTATTTGTTTTTATCTTTCTGACTTAATTCACTCTGTATGACAGTCTCTAGGTCCATCCACCTCGCTACAAATAACTCAATTTCGTTTCTCTTTATGGCTGAGTAATATTCCATTGTATATATGTGCCACATCTTCTTTATCCATTCATCTGTCTCTGGACACTTAGTTTGCTTCCATGTCCTGGCTATTGTAAATAGAGCTGCAGTGAACGTTGTGGTACATGACTCTTTTTGAATTATGGTTTTCTCAGGGTATATGCCCAGTAGTGGGATTGCTGGGTCATATGGTAGTTCTATTTTTAGTTTTTTAAGGAACCTCCATACTGTTCTCCATAGTGGCTGTACCAATTTACATTCCCACCAACAGTGCAAGAGTGTTCCCTTTTCTCCACACACTCTCCAGCATTTATTGTTTGTAGATTTTTTGATGATGGCCATTCTGACCGGTGTGAGGTGATACCTCATTGTAGTTTTGATTTGCATTTCTCTAACGATTAGTGATGTTGAGCATCCTTTCATGTGTTTGTTGGCAATCTGTATATCTTCTTTGGAGAAATGTCTGTTTAGGTCTTCTGCCCAGTTTTGGATTGGGTTGTTTGTTTTTTTGATATTGAACTGCATGAGCTGCTTGTATATTTTGGAGATTAATCCTTTGTCAGTTGCTTCATTTGCAAATATTTTCTCCCATTCTGAGGGTTGTCCTTTCGTCTTGTTTATGGTTTCCTTTGCTGTGCAAAAACTTTTAAGTTTCATTAGGTCCCATTTGTTTATTTTTGTTTTTATTTCCATTTCTCTAGGAAGAAGGTGGATCAAAAAGGATCTTGCTGTGATTTATGTCAGAGTGTTCTGCCTATGTTTTTCTCTAAGAGTTTTACAGTGTCTGGCCTTACATTTAGGTGTTTAATCCATTTTAGGTTTATTTTTGTATACGGTTTTAGAGAGTGTTCTAATTTCATTCTTTTACATGTAGCTGTCCAGTTTTCCAGCACCACTTATTGAAGAGGCTGTCTTTTCTCCACTATATATTCTTGCCTCCTTTATCAAAGGTAAGGTGACCATATGTGCGTGGGTTTATCTCTGGGCTTTCTATTCTGTTCCATTGATCTATATTTCTGTTTTTGTGCCAGTACCATACTGTCTTGATTACTGTAGCTTTGCAGTATAGTCTGAAGTCCGGGAGCCTGATTCCTCCAGCTCCGTTTTTCTTTCTCAAGATTGCTTTGGCTATTCAGGGTCTGTTGTGTTTCCATACAAATTGTGCAATTTTTTGATCTAGTTCTGTGAAAAATGCCATTGGTACTTTGATAGGGATTGCATTGAATCTGTAGATTACTTTAGGTAATATAGTCATTTTCACAATGTTGATTCTTCCAATCCAAGAACATGGTATATCTCTCCATCTGTTTGTATCATCTTTAATTTCTTTTATCAGTGTCTTATAGTTTTCTGCATACAGGTTTTTGTCTCCTTAGGTGGGTTTATTCCTAGGTATTTTATTCTTTTTATTGCAATGGTAAATGGGAGTGTTTCCCATTAATTTCTCTTTCAGATTTTTCATCATTAGTGTATAGGAATGCAAGAGATTTCTGCACATTAATTTTGTATTCTGCTACTTTACCAAATTCATTGATTAGCTCTAGTAGTTTTCTGGTGGCATCTTTAGGATTCTCTATGTATAGTATCATGTCATCTGCAAACAGTGACAGGTTTACTTCTTCTTTTCCAATTTGGATTCCTTTATTTCTTTTTCTTCTCTGATTGCTGTGGCTAAAACTTCCAAAACTACGTTGAATAAAAGTGGTGAGAGTGGGCAACCTTGTCTTTTTCCTGATCTCAGCAGAAATGGTTTCAGTTTTTCACCATTCAGAACAATGTTGGCTGTGGGTTTGTCATATATGGCCTTTATTATGTTGATGTAAGTTCCCTCTATGCCTACTTTCTGGAGGGTTTTTATCATAAATGGGTGTTGAATTTTATCAAGAGCTTTTTCTGCATCTATTGAGTTGATCATATGGTTTTTATCCTTCAGTTTGTTAATATGGTGTATCACATTGATTTGCATATATTGAAGAATCCTTGCATTCCTGGGATAAACCCCACTTGATCATGGTGAATGATCCTTTTAATGTGTTGTTGGATTCTGTTTGCTAGTATTTTGTTGATGATTTTTGCATCTATGTTCATCAGTGATATTGGCCTGTAGTTTTCTTTTTTTGTGTGACATCTTTGTCTGGTTTTGGTATCAGGGTGATGGTGGCCTCCTAGAATGAATTTGGGAGTGTTCCTCCCTCTGCTATATTTTGGAAGAGTTTGAGAAGGATAGGTGTTAGCTCTTCTCTCAATGTTTGATAGAATTCACCTGTGAAGCCATCTGGTCCTGAGCTTTTGTTTGTTGGAAGATTTTTAATCACAGTTTCAATTTCAGTGATTGTGACTGGTCCATTTATATTTTCTTTTTCTTCCTGGTTCAGTCTCAGAAGGTTGTGCTTTTCTAAGAACGTGTCCATTTCTTCCAGGTTGTCCATTTTATTGGCGTATGGTTACTTGTAGTAATCTCTCATGATCGTTTGTATTTCTGCAGTGTCAGTTGTTACTTCTCCTTTTTCATTTCTAATTCTATTGATTTGATTCTTCTCCCTTTTTCTCTTGATGAGTCTGGCTAATGGTTTATTAATTTTGTTTATCTTCTCAAAGAACCAGCTTTTAGTTTTATTCATCTTTGCTATCATTTCCTTCATTTCTTTTTCATTTATTTCTGATCTGATCTTTATGTTTTCTTTCCTTCAGCTAACTTTGGGTTTTTTTTTTTTTTTGTTCTTCTTTCTCTAATTGCTTTAGGTGTAAGGTTAGGTTGTTTATTTGACATGTTTCTTCTTTCTTGAGGTAGGATTGTATTGCTATAAACTTCCCTCTTAGAACTGCTTTTGCTGCAGCCCATAGGTTTTGGGTCGTTGTGTTTTCATAGTCATTTGTCTCTAGGTATTTTTTGATTTCCTCTTTGATTTCTTCAGTGACCTCTTGGTTATTTAGTAGTGTACTGTTCAGCCTCCATGTGTTTCTATTTTTTACAGATTTTTTTCCTGTAATTGATATCTAGTCTTATAGCGTTGTGGTCAGAAAAGATACTTGGTAAGATTTCAATTTTCTTAAATTTACCAAGGCTTGATTTGTGACCTAAGATATGATCTATCCTGGAGAATGTTCCATGAGCACTTGAGAAGAAAGTGTATTCTGTTGTTTTTGGATGGAATGTCCTATAAATATCAATTAATTCCATCTTGTTTAATGTGTCATTTAAAGCTTGTGTTTCCTTATTTATTTTCATTTTGGATGATCTGTCCATTGGTGAAAGCAGGGTGTTAGCGTCCCCTACTATTATTGTGTTACTGTCAATTTCCCCTTTTATGGCTGTTAGCATTTGCCTTATGTATTGAGGTGCTCCTATGTTGGGTGCATAAATATTTACAATTGTTGTATCTTCTTCTTGGATTGATCCCTTGATCATTATGTAGTGTCCTTCTTTGTCTCTTGTAATAGTCTTTATTTTAAAGTCTATATTGTCTGATATGAGAATTGCTACTCCAGCTTTCTTTTGATTTCCATTTGTATGGAATATCTTTTTCCATCCCCTCACTTTCAGTCTGTATGTGTCCCTAGGTCTGAAGTGGGTCTCTTGTAGACAGCATATATGCAGGTCTTGTTTCTGTATCCATTCAGCCAGTCTATGTCTTTTGGTTGGAGCATTTAATCCATTTACTTTTAAGGTAATTATCAATATTTATGTTCCTATTACCATTTTCTTAATAGTTTTCAGTTTGTTTTTGTAAGTCTTTTCCTTCTCTTGTATTTCTTGCCTAGAGAAGTTCCTTTAGCATTTGTTGTAAAGCTGGTTTGGTGATGCTGAATTCTCTTAACTTTTGCTTGTCTGTAAATGTTTTAATTTCTCTGTCGAATCTGAATGAGATCCTTGCTGGATAGAGTAATCTTGGTTGTAGGTTTTTTCCTTTCATCATTTTAAATATGTCCTGCCACTCCCTCTGGCTTGCAGAGTTTCTGCTGAAAGATCAGCTGTTAACCTTATGGGGATTCCCTTGTATGTTAATTGTTGCTTTTCCCTTGCTGCTTTTAATATTTTTTCTTTGTATTTAATTTTTGATAGTTTGATTAATATGTGTCTTGGCGTGTTTCTCCTTGGGTTTATCCTGTATGGGACTCTCTATGCTTCCTGGACTTGATTGACTATTTCCTTTCCCATATTAGGGAAGTTTTCAACTATAATCTCTTCAAATATTTTCTCAGTCCCTTTCTTTTTCTCTTCTTCTTCTGGGACCCCTATAATTCGAATGTTGGTGCATTTAATGTTGTCCCAGAGGTCTCTGAGGCTGTCTTCAAATCTTTTCTTTCTTTTTTCTTTATTCTGCTCTGTGGTAGTTATTTCCACTATTTTATCTTCCAGGTCACTTAGCTGTTCTTCTGCCTCAGTTATTCTGCTATTGAGTCCTTCTAGAGAATTTTTACTTTCATTTATTGTGTTGTTCGTCATTGTTTGTTTGCTCTTTAGTTCTTCTAGGTCCTCATTAAACGTTTCTTGTATTTTCTCCATTCTATTTCCGAGATTTTGGATCATCTTTACTATCATTTCTCTGAATTCTTTTTCAGGTAGACTGCGTATTTCCTCTTCATTTGTTTGGTCTGGTGGGTTTTTATCTTGCTCCTTCATCTGTTGTTTATTTCTCTGTCTTCTCGTTTTGCTTAACTTACTGTGTTTGGGGTCTTCATTTCACAGGCTGCAGGTTCGTAGTTCCCATTGTTTTTGGTGTCTGTCCCCAGCGGGTAAGGTTGGTTCAGTGAGTTGTGTAGGCTTCGTGGTGGAGAGGACTGGTGCCTGTGTTCTGGTGGATGAGGCTGGATCGTGTCTTTCTGCTGGGCAGGACCACGTCTGGTGGTGTGTTTTGGGGTGTCTGTGAACTTATTATGATTTTAGGCAGCCTCTCTGCTAATTGTTGGGGTTGTGTTCCTTTCTTGCTAGTTGTTTGGCATGGAGTGTCCAGCACTGGAGCTTGCTGGTTGTTAAGTGGAGCTGGGTCTTAGCATTGAGATGGAGATCTCTAGGAGAGCTCTCGCTGATTGATATTACGAGTGGCTGGGAGGTCTCTGGTGGACCAATGCCCTGAACTTGGCTCTCCCACCTCAGAGGCTCAGGCCTGACACCCAGCTGGAGCACCAAGACCCTGTCAGCCACACGGCCCAAGTCTGTAGTTGCCCACAAAGTCCACTGCCTCATTTTTGTGATGGTTCATTGTCTATTCAGATATTCCACAGATGCAGGGTACATCAAGTTGATTGTGGAGATTTAATCTGCTGCTTCTGAGGCTCACAGAGAAATTTCCTTTTCTTTTCTATGTTCGCACAGCTCCTGGGGTTCAGCTTTGTGTCAGCCTCTGCATGTAGGTCTCCCTCTGGCATCTGTTCTTCACCCAGACAGGAAGGCGTTAAACGAGTGGCTGATTCTGGGGCTCTGGCTCACTCAGGCTGGGGGAGAAAGGGGTATGGAATGCGGGTTGAGCCTGCGGCAGCAGAGGCTGGCATGACGTTACAACAGCCTGAGGCACGCGGTTTGTTCTTCTGGGGAAGTTGTCCCTGGATCATGGGACCCTGACCGTGGCGGGCTGCACAGGCTCCCAGAGGAGAGGTGTGGATAGTGACCTGTACTTGCACACAGGCTTCTTGGTGGCGGCAGCAGCAGCCTTAGCATTTCATGCCCGTCTCTGGTGTCAGTGCTGATAGCCGCGGCACACGCCCGTCTCTGGAGCTCGTTTAGGAGGTTCTCTTAATCCCCTCTCCTCACGCACCCCAAAACAATGGTCTCTTGACTCTTAGGCAGGTCCAGACTTTTTCCCGGACTCCCTCCCAGTTAGCTGTGGCACACTAGCCCCCATCAGGCTGTGTTCACACAGCCAACCCTAGTCCTCTCCCTGGGATCTGACCTCTGAAGCCCTAGCCTCAGCTCCCAGCCCCCTTTGCCATTTTTTTTTTTTTTTTTTTTTTTTAAAGAAAGTCACGTTCTTTTATTTATTTATTTATGACTGTGTTGAGTCTTCGTTTCTGTGCGAGGGCTTTCTCTAGTTGCGGCAAGTGGTGGACCACTCTTCATTGCGGTGCGCGGGCCTCTCACCATCGCGGCCTCTCTCGTTGCGGAGCACGGGCTCCAGACGCGCAGGCTCAGCAATTGTGGCTCACGGGCCCAGTTGCTCCGTGGCATGTGGGATCTTCCCAGACCAGGGCTCGAACCCGTGTCCCCTGCATTGGCAGGCAGATTCTCAACCACTGCACCACCAGGGAAGCCCCCCCTTTGCCATTTTTTAATCAGGTTTTTATTTGTTGTTGTTGAGTTGTAGGAGTTTTTTATATATTCTGGATATTAACCCCTTATCAGAAATATGATTTACATTTCCTCCCATTTTATAGGTTGCCTTTTCACTCTGATTGTGTCCTTGATGCACATAAGTTATCAATTTTGATGTACATGCATTTCTTTTAAACAGGAAAAAATTAACATATATGTTATATATATATATATATATATATATATACATTTCCAATCAAAGATACACTGACTACACACACACACACACACAGGCACACAATTCTAGTTTAAGATAGGGTGACATAAGAAACTTCAGTGTTAGTCTTTCTGAAATATTTTTTAACAATAAATGATCAATTCCTAGGATTATTTTCACCATAGGATATATATCAATGAGTGTTATGCTTTCAAAGAGGAAATTCCAGGAAACTAGGAAAAGCCCAACCATTTTTCCAAATTCCTTCCCTTATACACAGTTGGCAGCTTCACCCTTAAGCTCAAGACATAATTCCCAGTTAATATGAAAACATACCCAGAAGGTCTAATATTTAAATGCTATTCTCAATCAGCATAAATGAGGCACTGTAAAGTAGAGTAGGTTTTTTTCACGAGGTAGAAGGAAGGAAGCAGGGCATGAACAACCAAAGAGTTGAGGAAGAACTGAAATATAAGGCCATCAGGATGAAAACTGATAGTAAGAGCTCCTACTTACATGGTACTTACAACATGCCAGGCCTTGTTCTAGATGCCTAGTATGCATTAACTTGAGATGCATACAAGTGTTTCTATTTTATAAATGAGAAAGTGGAGACATGAGTTTAAGGAACTTGTCTAAGGTCCCACAGGTAATAAGTGGCTGAGTGTAATCATTATGCTCCCAAATGCACCTGACCCCTCCTGGATGCAGCCCTTGTGCCTCCCCACCCACTCACTGGAGGCCACTGTGGTGCCTCTAGAGCTGAGATGTAGTTCTCTCAGAAATGATCTCATACACGCAAACGGAAAGTATCCAAACCAAGATACTTAGGCCATCCTTTAAGTAACAATTAATTCACCTACTGTCTTCATTTCCTGGGGCCAGATTTCCCCTGTATCCTTCTGCCTCTATTTGATTATATCATAGGAGGTTACCTGCGGAGGCCCTGATTTAAGTGCCTAGAGAAAGCTGACTGTACTGAGTGCCCGTGAGGCACAAGGCACACACATTACTACTCATGTCATCCTCCCAACCTCCCTGCAAGGCCTTCCTTTACCTTCACAGGGGAGGAAAATGAGGCTCAGAAACAGTAAAATACTTGCCCCAAATCGCACAGTCAGTGGATGGAGGGAGCAGGATTTGAACTCAAAACTGCGACCTTCTGCCTGCTGCCCCCCCACCTCCACCCGAGGGGCTCTGAGGATCTCTCCCAGGGTCTCGTCTGCTCAAGGGCAGCCCAGCGTGCTCTCCCTGATGTAGACCTTTGGAACTTCAACCACCCAAAGGCTGAACACCCCTCGTCCTTGTTACCCCTCTCACTAGGCTCTGTACTCATCTTCAGAGCCGACTCTGTGGACTTCCTCCCCGCGGGTGCTCAGGGCTCTCACTGTCAGAGACGGATGTGTGTCTCACACGAAAGCTGGCATCACAACACAGCCTGCTTCCCTGTGATCCAGCCCCGGGTGCAACCTCCACCCTCACTTCTCCTCACTCCCTGACTCCACAGGTGGGTCTGCTGGTAGACGTCCTCCACTGCTACATGCACACCCACCACATACATGTCAGCGACACACATGTAAACACACACTTCTCACATACTACACATACATACCCTCACACACACACACCACACACACACACTCACTTACACCTTTACACCTCAGGGACACACAGACCTCATACACTACACATACATCCCCCCTCACACACACATACATCTCATACCACACACACTTCATGACCACACACAAACCACAAACACACACCTATCTATACCTCATACACAAACCCACATATACACCTCAGACACACACATAAACATATACACATATACCTCACATACTACCCCCCCCACACACACACACCCCTCACAAACCCACCCCACATGTATGTAGGACAGGAAAAAAATTTTTTTCTCTATACTCTTAGGTTCTAGGGCTGGGATCTATGAATTAAACTGACAAAAGACAGGTTAACAAGAGAAATGGTTTATTACATATGTATACAGTGACCTTCACAGAAAAATAGTGAAGCAGTTAGACCCAAGGGCTTTATATATCACTTTAACAAAGAGCAATAAATTTGTGTAGAAGTGACAAGACAAAGGGAAAGGAGTTTAGACTTTAGGGGCAGTAAATTGTGGGAAGGTAAATAAACTGGGAAAACTAATAAAACGGGGAAGATAAGGGTTAGTTAGTAAGGTTCTGTTTATGAGACTCATCTCAGTGTTGTTTCCATGATAAGCTTCACTCTCCCTTCCCGGGATGGGAGAGGGGAGGGGAGACCCCTTCACGAAGGGGATTTTATGCTCTGCTTTCAGGTAGAGAGGAGGCGGGCAGAGAGTTTTTCCTGTGGCTCCTTCTTCTCAGTTGTCTTTAGCTCAAAATAATTCTTACACCACATGGGGTAATATATTCTGATCCCCTTTATATACATTTCAAAGACACACATGTAAACACGCACATATGCCTCACATACTGCACACACATACAGTCAGCCCTCCATATCCATGGGTTCCACATCCACAGATTCAACCAACCGCAGATCAAAACTATTTGGGGAAAAAAAAAAAAAAATTCCAGAAAGTTCCAAAAAGCAAAACTTAAATTTGCCACACACTGGCAACCCTTTACATAGTATTTACATTGTATTTACAACTATTTAAATAGCATTTACATTGTGTTAGGTATTGTAAGTAATCTGGAGATGATTTAAAGTATACCGGAGGATGTATGTAGGTTATATGCAAATACTATGCCATTTTATATAAGGGAGCTGAACATCCTTGGATTTGGGTATCCATGGTGGGAATCAGTCCCCTGAGGATGCCGAGGGATAACTCTACATGCCCACCTCACACACTCACACATCTCCCACCACACACCACGCCACACTCACACACACACACACACACACACAGCCCTACACTTCACATGTTATACACACACCCCACACACACACCTCAGAGACACCGCACATACGAAACACACACACACAAATACCTCACACAGCTCACACACATCTATACCTCACGTGCTGCACACACACCACACACCGTATGCATGCTCCGCCCACTCACTCTCCCTTCGTCCTATGAGATCTGCCTCCCTCGTGAAGCCTGTCCTGATACCACCAGCACGAGTCTAAACCAGGAGACTCTCTAGGGGTCCCATGCAGCTCTCCATGCCTGGCCCATCATCTCATTGTTGGTGTCTGTCTTCTCCAGTAGAAGATTGGCTTCTGGTGGCTCGAGCCTGTGTCTGATCCACATTTCCAACCCCCACCCCTGCACCAGGCATAACACCCAGCACTTCAGAATCTCAGCAAATATTTCTGGGATGAAAATTTGCTATTCCTGTAATAAAGAGCCCACTGGATTAGTAAGCCAGCATAGCTACTAATTCCAGACTGTCTGGGTCCAAATACTAATCATTATAAGCTGATGCTTAACCTCAGAACAGTTTGCTAATCTGTGAAGTGGAGAAGATGTCAACAGCAACTAGCTCTCGCTGGCTGGCAGGGAAGATTCAGTGAGGTTTTAGACTTAGGTAGTACTACGTACATTAGTTCTAAACAAATAACGTTATCAATCGTTACACTGGGAATGTAAAGCCACACAGCTCCGTTAGATAAAGCCAACCCCGATATCTGGTCTAACCAGGCAAGATGCCGATTCTGCCACCTTCCTGGGCCCCTCTCTTATCTCAAGCAGACAGGTGTTGCAAGCACAATGGATTCGAGAAAAGTGACTCTCAATCAGGTCTAACCAGGCTGGGCATCTCTGATCCCAGGTATATTAATAAACAGATCTGCCGTCTAGCTCAGATCCCCCAAAACATGGGTGTTCCTGTTTATAAGTGTAGTCTTTGTTCTAAATCCATGCCAGTGCCCGGTTAGTATTTCTGACAGACTGGTGGTTCTTTCTATTAGGTGACTTTCTGAATATATGAAAAACATTTCACTGTGGTCTGCCTGTCACAATTTTTTTTTCTGTCTTTAATTGGTAACACTTTCTGACCTCTCCAACTCCTGTTTGTTTCCTGGCAAGGTGAAGATTTGATTTCTTCCCTATTAAAATTTCCTTTTGAGTCAAAATGGGTTTATTGGGGGAAAAAAAATCTAGCTAAGGGAAAGGGTAAGAGCAGAAAAACATACAATTCTGTGAGTTCAAATAAGAGTGGTTCAGGTCTGTCAAGATGCTGGCAGGAGCTGGGCTGGGTCGGCGGTCCCGACAGCCCTCCCTCCGGGTCTGCACAGACCTCCTCATGGGACTCTGCCTCCTCTGAGACCAGTGTCCAAAACCCCCATGTGGCAATTCCATCCACTGCAAATGCTGCATATTACTGTGCGTTAGAGAAATGGAGAAATGTCACGATTTTGTTGCTGAAAGACTAGGTGGGAAAGGGGGCGGGGAGGCCAGTATGAGTGCAGTTCCACTTTAACTCACTGGAAATAGATTTTGTGCCGCTTCCTTCTCCTGAACGTGCTGCCTTTGGCGTTTCAGGTCACCCTGGGCACAATTCACCATCTCTGATTCAACGACATTGCTCGCTAGTTCACTGAACCTGAAAGATTGGCCTGAGAAAAATTGGGGGGGGGGTGGGATTATTTCTGGGGGCCACTTACATTCCATCGAGGTTACAAAGCCACCAGGAAAGCTGCCTGGGGCTCAGGTCCCCCCTGGTTGATGTTTCCAGAGGTGCTCTGCGCATATCAGACACTTGGATTGCTGTACTTTGTGAAATGCTTTAACACAAAGAACAAGGTATGCTGAGCACCAAGGATGACACTGTGGCAGATCTCATAGTAACTGACATCATCCAGATCTTTCAGACAGGGGAGCTGAGTTATAGGCTGGTTTAGGTCACTGCCCAGGTCAGTTAGTCAACCACGTATCCATCAGACTCCTATGTGACTGTGGTAGTCTGCAAGGGCTGCTGTAACAAGTTGCCACGAACTGGGTGGCTTAAAACAACAGACATTTATTCTCTCAGAGTTCTGGAGGCCAGAGGTCTGAAATCAAGGTATCAGCTGGGTGGGTTGCTGGGATCCCCAGCAAGGGCTCCGAGGGAAGATCTGGCCAGGTCTCTCTCCTAGCTTCTGTGACATAAAAACTGTTGCCTGCTATATCAGTAAACAAAGGCTGTTGCAGCCATCAAGTCACTACAGGCACCCCAGATGGTGAGCCCTGAGGGGACTCAGGATGGAGAAAAGCAGGATACTGGCCCTGGATAGTTAAAGTGCATTTCAAAGGAATGATTTCCAAGCGCCCAGATTCTTGCATCTTCCCGTACATATTAAAGTGTTAAAATCATTAACTTGAGATATCTGGTTTTCTTTAATTAACAGTAATCTTTAGAAGTTCCGACTCCCTGGTCTTTGTTGCAAGAACTCTTAGATATCCTGGCTCCTCCCTGACCTCTTCGGAGCTGTCCCTCAGAGCTATCTGAGAGGCTGCGTCCCAGGCTTAAGCCCTCCACTTTGTCCGCCAAATAAAACATAATTCTCAACTTTTAGGTTGTGCATTTTTTCCGTCCACACTTCCGGTGGTGGCCAGCAGTCCCTGGCGTTGCTCAGCTTTAACAGCAGAGCTCCAGTGTTCCGTCTTCACATGGCGTGTCTTCCTGGGGTGTATCCCCTGTGTGTGTCCAAATTTCCCTCCTTTTGCGAGGACACCAGGCACTGCACTTAGGGCTCACCTTAAAGCTTTTCCTGGTCACCTTCCCATAACCAGCCTCCTCCACACTGCTCTCTCTTTCATCTTTAGCCAAAGGTGGTATTTCAGCCTAAATTCTAAGCCACCTCTGAGAGTTAATCACTATTCTCTGGGTATCTCCCATGTGTACAGAAAGTATACATGATAATAAACTTCTGTTGGTTTATTCTCTTGTGAATCTGTCTTTGGTTACAGGAGCCCCAGCTAAGAACTTAGAAGGACTGAGGGAAATCCATGTTTTCCTCCCCTACAACCTCATCTTAAATGAATTAATAGATTCTACAAAGACCTTGTTTCCCAATAAGGTCGTATTCACAGATTCCAGACCGGCATGAATTTTGGAGGACACTATGCAACCCAGTACAGTAACCTTAACCCCATTTACCCTTTTCCAGCCTCAGTTTCTTTATCTGTACCTTAAAGAGTTCCTGGGAGGATGAAGTGAGAAGACCCATAAAAAGGGCTTTGCCCTGGCTTAGGCAGTCAGTGGATGTTGGTTACGCCTTTTGCTAACATGTCCTCATCAACACTATTGTTACCGAACCAGGATCACTTATGCCTGACGTGCAGCAAGCCAAAACTCTGAGACACCAAGGTTTGCATCAAAGAGAGGGTTTATTCTCAAGGCAGCCAAGCAAAGAGATGAGAGAACAAACCTCAAATCCGCTTCCCCAAAGGTGAAGGGCTCGGAGTCTTTATGGGATAAAGAATAAGCACGGCGGTCCGGTCCGAGGCATGGGGACATGGGGAGCGGAGCGTGGGGAAAGGTGATTGGAAGAGGTGCGGTAATCGTGGTTCTGAGCAGGCGTAATGAGCTACAGGCCTTCCCATGTTCAAAAGGTCACCAAGTGGACACTTGCACATGCCCGGTTGAAGGGTCGTGGTCCTCTCCAATCTTAACCAGCTCAGCTCAAACTAGACACAGCTGACTCCAAGTTCCTGGAAAACACCTCAGACAAACACCTCATTGTTAAGGCTTCCTGCCGGAGGACATGCAAGCCTTCTGTGGCAACAATTAAAACGACCTTGATTAGTGAAGTCAGGTTACAGGTGAAGTGGATTTAACTGATGATTACCCAGGGTTTCACCATCTTCAGCATCATCACCTTCATCTTCTTCATCCACTGGGGTTACAGGAGCTGTGAGAGACACAAAGAACAGCATACAGCCTCTGCTCTCAAGGGGCCTAGGGTTCTAGCTGAGGATGCTACTCTAACATGCCTTAAATGCTAGAGTGCTAAGCTCTATGGTACCAGTTAGAACGGCCAAGGAAGAGGACGCCAGAGTGGAAGTGGTCTGAATAGACAGCACAGAAGATGCCCCACGCGACTGAGCTTTTAAAGGTGTCTCAGGGGCAACCTGGGCCCCTACAGAGCCACGACCCACTGCCTGCAAGGAGCACCTCTTCATTCCTACACCACGGAACCAAGTCAAGGGCACAAAGTCACATGGTTGGTGGCGCCCACATGCCTTATTACTGATGGAGTCTGGACTCCTGATTCTGAGAGGCATTCACTTCTCCCTTGGAAAAGTACATTTCTGACTGAAATAACATTGTCTGCAATTTTGGTGAAAATTCTTTGAGATTTGGGGTTCATGGGGGCTCCCAGGGGACCTCCTTTACTTACCTTAAAGGGTCAAAGTACATCAATCCCACAATGGGTGGGACTCATCCCAGTGTTGACTGAAAAGAAAGATGCACAACCTAAAAGTTGAGAATTACATTCTATTTGGTGGTCTTTCTGAGGACTTAAGCCCAGGAGGTAGCCTCTCAGGTAGCTCTGAGGGACTAAGAAGAGGTGAGGGAGGAGCCAGGATACATAGGAGTTTCTGCAACAGAAACCAGGTAGTCAGAACATCAGAAGATGACTGTTAAAGAAATCAGACTCTCAAGTTAATGTATAGGAAGGTGCAAGAGTCTGGGCTCATTGAAATCATTCCTTTGATATGCACCTTAACTATTTAGGGGCAGTATCCTGATTTTTTCCATCCTGAGTCCCCTCGGGGTGCACAGTTGGGGGCAGCTGCAGTGGCTGAGGGCTTGATGGCTGCAACATCCTTTGTTTACTGATATGGCAGGAGACATTTTTGGTCCACACCTTCTAAATTTGCAATGCCTGTGCAACACTAGCTGTGACGGGAAACCTGTAAAGCTTGTTTTCAGAATGCTTCTCCCACCACTGGAAAGCCTGAGCTGTTGTTGAGGACCTCAGCAATACAAAAGGCCAAGGGTCAAGAATATGTATTGCTAAAACCACACTTTGGAGCACTCAGCGGTTCTTGAATTAACAGTGCAATTGGCCTTTCCTCTGCTCTAGCCCTTCCATCTGGAGAGACCTTGGAAAACCAGCGCCATTGTCAATCCTTGAGTGTACGCTTCTGAAGTGTTCTGCTGAAGCAATTGTCTTTCTTTCATCTGCCGAGAGGCTTGCCTTTCATGTGAGTATCACAAATAAGATGAATCCTGTTCGTCAGTAAGTAAGGGCTAGAAGGCAAAATTATTCCTCTAGTAATGGATTCCCTGGGCTGAAATAATCTGATGGCTTTCTTTGATATGAAATGAGAGATAAATTGATTCATGTAAATGTGTTTCCCTTTGAAGAGTACTCCAATGCACTGAGTTGGGGCAAAACATGATACATTCGGTGGTGGTGTAGCAGAAGGTTATATCCTTAAAAGTCAGATGTGAGTTGGCCGTTGGAACTTCACAATACAAAAGGGGGCTGGGTTCATAGAGCAGGTCACCAAAACTTTCATACATCCAGTGCATCTTTACTGAACCTAATAATCTAGCCCAAATTCTTGGTCCTCTAAGAAGAGGTCAAATGTATAATGGTAATATAGCCAGAATTTTCTAGAAGGGTTCAGATATTAACTCCTTGCTACTGAATGGCCAGGTCATAGATCCTGATGGTCACCTTAAAAACATGGCTGCTGTAATCTTTTGGTATGATGAGGAGGATGAAGAGATGCAGAGGAGGGAGAGTGTGTCTTTAAAATTACAAGGTGCAGAGGAAACCCTTGACAATCTTCCTCCTACCTTATCTTCTGTACCTTTCTCTTCCTGGTAAAAAACAATCATTGCAACAATGATGATTGTGATAGCAGCAGTAATAATAACATTGAGGGTGACAGCTAACAGTTGGATATGTGTCAGGCACTGTGCTAACTGCGATACAGATACCTTCCCATTTAACCCTGCCAGCAATGCAATGAAGTCATTACAGCACTGTTATTGCCCCCATTTTACAGATGAAGAACTGTGGCCCAAGGTCACACAGCTGGAATTCAACCTCAGCAGTCAGTTCAGGGACTCACACCCTTCAAAAGCATTCCCTGCCTTTTGCATTCTTCTCGTGCTGTTGAATCTCTTAAAATGTCTGGACAGAAACGTGTTAAACACAGTCGGTGGGAGAAGCTAGAAGAGGCCAGGACCCCTACAGGTGGAGGTAGGTGTTATGCTACAGAGGTTGATCACAGGCAAGAGGTCACCTTCTGGGCGGGTAGGTGATGTCAGAGTACGGAGAGAGAAGAGGGCAACAACCAGACGAGCTCTTTAAGAGATTCAGAAAGGCAGGAAACACCAGAGACCTCTGTCCACCAACAGGAAAGGTCAGCCTCCGGACAAAGATTCAGAGATAGTCCCTGATCTTTGTGAGTGCAGACCCTTCTGGAAAGCCAGATGCTAGCAGGGGGCCAAGGTCTAAGTCAGACCACAGAACTCAGGGATCACTGCTGAGTCTCCTCATTATTGGACCAGAGGGCCTTGTATCGCGGCTGAATATGGGCTACCCAGGGCTTGCTTCCCGAAATTCTCCGCTGCCTTCTTGGTCAACTTACGGATTCGCAAGACCTACCCCAAACGAGGGCAGCCTGGGAATCTGTGTTTTTACAAGCATCCAGATGATCTTTGTGATCAAAGAAGTTTAGAAAACATTGAAGGAGATTATTTAGAGACTGGGAGCCACACCTGCAAGTAGAGGTGAGGAAGGCTTAGCTGTGGGGAGAGGAGAGCATCGGATCAGGAAGCTAAGCAGGAAATCATATTTTAGGATCACCAAGTATCCCAGTTTGCCTGGGCCTGGGACACGGGGCTTTCAGTTTTAAATCTGGGACAGTTCCAGGAAAGCCCTGTTTTTAACATAAAGCCACGTCCCTTCTTGCCATGGGCCTCACATGACCCTGGAATTCTAAAACTATTTTCCTTTCCCAATAGAACCCAGCTTCCCTGGGCTTTAGAAGGAAAGCCTTGCTGAATAAAGAATTGTACATTAAATTATGTATGACTGAAAGCTCCACTGGCCTCCCAGAAGTATTTGCCTTTTTTAAAAAGGGGGACTATAATTTACTTTGCCTCCTGCATTTCCTTTGCAGCTGAAATTATAGAGCATCTTCAAAAATCAACAGTAAAACTTATAGCTGCATTTCAGAAAAATGATACAAGAACCTACTCTGCAATTTCTTTTAAGTTTGCTAGAGAAAATAAAAATTTACACTTCTCTCTCAAAACTAGTGTACTTTCCACTCATCATAGTTAGATATGAATTCTTACTGTCCTTTCAAAACAAGTTTCATCTCTTTCCTTTCCCTAAATTCAGTACTATGACTTTAAGAAAAAATCTTTCCACACATATCTCAAGTCATTTGCTTGGGACTTGCTAGGACAAATTAGAAAAGCAAGGTGGATAATTAAACCAAATATTGTGTGGAGAGTTAATCCAAATTCCAGAGCAGAGTGGGGCTTTACAGAAAAATCATTATAATAAAATACAAACGGGGGTAATGGAATGACCCAAGCCTCTGAGTTGACATTTGCTGGGTGCGTGCCTCACACAGGCCCGCTGAGGAAGGCATGTCAGACACGACTTTTCCCAGAGCCACCAAGTCCCCAGAACAGAAAGATAAGTTGACTGGGAAGGGACCCTGAGCCCTTAGTCCAGTTATAAGAGAGAGAAAAAGAGTCCTTCTATCACTGTTGCTGAAGTTTAGTGCAGGGTGGAAAAAGGGCAGTAGCCCCAGAAGGGAGACAGGAACAGCATAGTGATTTCCCTGCACAGACTCCGCGTTCACGCTGCCTGCATTCAGATCCCAGCTCTGCCCCGTGTTAGCCGTGTGGCCTTGGGCAAGCTGCTCAGCCTTCCTTTGCCTGAGGTGAAATAGAAATCACAGATACCTTACCAGGTGGTTGTGAGGAGAATTCATAAGCGAATATATATAAAGCACTTAGAACAAGACCTGCCATTTAATCAGTGCTCTGCAAGAGTCTGGTTATATTAAGAAGGATAACGGTAACAAGTAGTAAATAAGCCATAGAGATAATGTACAGTATAATGAATATAGACAATAATATAGTGCTATCATTATGTAATGTGACAAATATCACTACACTGGCAATCATATTACTATATATAAGTGTATTAAAGTAACACCCTGTATACCTTAAAGTTACACAGTGCTGCATGTCAAATTTATTCAGTTAAAACAAACAAAAAGAAGAAGAATGGTAGAAATCTCCACATCTATATCTTGAGCATATTGGTTAATTTTAAAAATTGCTCTGCAGCAGAAGCTGCCCAACAGGGCCAGATGCAATCTGCCGAGTTGTTCTGCTGAGTACCCAGGGTAGTGGTTGTCTGAATAAATTGCCAGATTTTAAAAGATCAGAAACTCTCACATAAAAATCTATGTTTCCAGCTGCTTTTGAAAAATAGAAGGATCTGGCCACGCGGGGCTTACAGCTGCATGGCCATCATCAGCTGGGGCTGAGTGGGGTCAGCTATTAAATGGAAGATGTGCTCACTGATTTGTCAGGGCCCGGACACAACTTGCTTCACTGTAGGCAACTGAACTTGTAATACTTATTCTAAGGCAGGGATCAGCAAGCCATGGGCCAAATCCAGCCCACCAACTGGTTTTGTAAATAAAGTTTTATTGGAATGTAGCTACAATCATTCATTTACATATTGCCTATGGCTGTTTTCATGTTATGACAGATTTGAATAGTTGGAACAGAAACGGCATGGCTCACGAAGCCTAAAAATATTTACTCTCTAGCCCTTTATGGAAAAAGTTTGCTAAATCCCATTTCTAAGGTGTTATCTTTCTGTAGAGAGTTTGCTCAAAGATGGCTTATTTTTATATTTTAGAAAATATATAGTTTATTTAAAATTTGAAAATGTATTATTGTTTAGAGGGAGAGTGGATTAATCAGAGACCCATTATCTTGAATCACAGAAAAGCTGAAACACCTGGAAGCTTGATCCAAGTGACTGTAGTTTCCTATCTTCCCCTGGTGGCACTGTACCTAAACTGCAGGAACAGTTCTTGAACTACAAGATAAAGATGAGACAGTATAGCCTTTATGACACCATCTTTAAGAACAGACACTTAAATTTTGTTATCGATTATAGACATCTTTTCCTAGAGCATCAAATGAAACGGCCATTTCCTCTTGCTTTACTTGAATGACTTGAATCAAAGGCAGACTCCAAATATTGAACTCCCCTCTTGTTACAGTTTTATTTGTTTACTTTCTTTTTAAGGAACAAAATGAGTCTCACTAATGATCTCTAAATTCTCTTCAACTCTAACATTCTATGATTCTATGATCCAAAAATTAGGAGCTACCACTATTGCGTGTTTGTCATGTACCAGCTACGGCACCAAGCACCTGGCATACATTAGCTCATTCAGTGTCCTCAGGTTCCTCATCAGGAAAATAGGGATAATCACAGTACCTCCCTCGTCAGTGAGGATTAAATGAAGTAACAGGTAAAGCACTTACAGGACAGCCTGACCTGTAGGAAGTGCTCAGTAAAGTCTATTATTATTTTTCTTTTATTCCTGACCACTCAAAACTCAATATATGACCTCACTAAGGTCTACCCTTTCTTGAGAGTTCTATGCTCTAAAAATTTCTTGACTCCATCCCATCTTAAGTGTCTCCTCTTTTGCTCATGGCTCTCTGGAGTGATCAAAATAACCTGAGTTTTAGCTCTCAGCCACTGTTACTGTGTATTCATGATCTGAATATTTATTCAAGTAGCTTTTGAAGGGAAGTATTTCCCACAGAGCATTTAGCATTCTGAATTCAGTAGTGGGTTCAGAAGCCAATTGTGTTGTATATCCCCCAAAACTCATTTTCTAAGCCAACCCTTCAGTGTCTTTCATTATAACTTGTATTTGTCCATCTTGAACTAAATTGCCACATGATGTGATAATTAAAACTTCACATCTGCAGCTTTCTGCAGTTACAATAAGCCAAACTTATTTGTGTATAATTAAACCAATCTCAGGCATATTAGGAACACATGTTTACCGATTAGAACTGTAACACGATAAGCCAAGTCTGTAGCATTTGTCTTATTCTTTCCAGGAGGGGAGATATTTCATAAACTCATGGACAGTTTTTAAGTGGCCCAAATAAGTTCCCAGAAGCTTTTGTCAGTCCCACGTCTGCTCTTTGCTTTAGGATAATCATTTATACCTTTCGATCCCAACTTTGTCTGTACAATGAAATCACCTGGAGAACTTTGCAACTGCTAATGCCTTGGTTACACCCCACAGCTTCTGATTTAATGGGTCTGGGTACAGCCTGGGCATCAAAATTTTTAAAGCTTCTCTTGTGATTCTAATTGCAACAAAATTTGAGAACCCCTGATCTATACCATTATCAAATGAACACGGTTGTTTAATTGGTCATAGTTTCATTCTTTTATATATGTAGTGCACCTTGACCCCTAAAGATTTAGAAAATGCCTCAAAATTTTCAACATTCGTAAGCTGTGTACCAGGTCATGTACAGGGAGCTCTGCATTTCCAGAACATTCTGTGCTCTGGTATATTTTGGAGTGTTGCATAATTACACAACTCAATAATGGGTAAAGAAATACTCCACTAGACATTAATAGGGGTTACAAGAAAGAAAGAGGTTCAGAACCACAGAAATAAATAAAATTAAATAGTTCTTTACTGTGGGATTTCCCAGAAACTTTAATATACTAATGTGCATATAAATCTTCAAGAGCATTTCCCAAGCTCATTTGATCACGGAATCCTTCTATCACCCCCTCCATCATCCCAGTGTCTCATAACATCTTCCAGAACATTCTGGTGAATAGTTTGACAAACACTGGTTCAAAGGGTTTGTTTTCTGGCAAGAGGCAAAGAACAGGGTTGCTGAAAGAAGCACAGGACACAGAGCTGGTGCCTACGAGGGCCAAACTCTGCCTTGAGATCAAGGGCCCCAGCTTCTGGGAAACTGACCTTAGAAGTCCTCTTGCCTATTGAGGCTGGCAGCCGGGCCCCTGGTTGCTCACCTCTGCCTATACCTGGGTGAGCCATGTCTTTGTCTTCCAACCCCTGTGGGTCGTAAAGAGGTTCCGACACATGGGAGCTATAAGTTAGTGGCACAGTGTGCGGAACGAGAGTGAGGACCCGTGCCAGGGCTTGGTGCTCTTTCCCACCGGGGCAGAGAGGAAAGCAGAGGGAGGTAAAATACATAGTCCTGTTTAGACCTAACAACTCTGTTCTTCTGACCGCTACCATCTACCAATTCTGGCAGCATGAGCCTGGGTCAACATTCTCATCTATAAAACAGGGATACATAATACCTGAGTGTTCTCATGGAGATTAAATATGACCATGTAAGTGAAAGAACTATATGAACCATAATGGCCTAGGCAGATGATGGAAATTACCTTCATTATCATGGTCATTATCATCAGTAGGATTCTCTCCTAAGTCTATCTGAATAATAACCCAGGGGAAACTTGATTGGAGAATCTATAACCATGCAAAATTGTTTTACTAGTTTTTCATAAATATTGCAAAGCAGGAGAGACAGAGAGAAGGATAGAGAAAGAGAGGCACTCCTGAATTCTTCAGAGGTATTCTGTTTTTTGTTTTCCTGAGACCTTGAAAGTGAGCTGTGAGTTCACATTATTCCACTATTTAATAGTCTGTTGTCTCGTAACCATCATTTCAAATGCATCTTATTGGTAGACAGTTGCTTTGGGAGAGCACCTTAATGATTGAGTGGGAAATACCCCCATCTTTCTACAGGTTGGTGCCTGTTTAGTAAGGCTAAACTGAAGCAGCACATGAGTGGACAGCATATGAACAGCAGTTTATCTCCCTTCAGGTTTCTCCCATTGTCGCAATTCTGTTTTTGCAGGCATGACTGTGAACATGGCTGGGAGGTAGTTTCCATCCACTTTAACCAAACCTCGAGAGCCCTGGAAACTCTGAAGCTGGAGTCTAGCTACACTTTAAGTCATGGTCCTTTTCAGTAATAATCCCTCTTGATCAACTGTTTCTCATCCTGTTCATTCCATGTGCCAATTGGCCAATGTGCACACTTTATTTATTCTCTAACTGGCACAGTAAACCCTCTGTTCTTCCTTTTATTGTGCAAATTTGTACTGGATATGTTTGTTTTGTTTCCCACTAAGCCATGTCCCTCCCTTCCGCTCCACCCATCCTGTGTGGAAATCCTCCCTTTCCTTCTCTGGTGCCTCTTTCAGGCTGCTTGATGCCAGGCCCTGGACCATCTTTGTCTTTGAGGAGCTCCCCCCACAGAGGCAACTCCTTGGGGTTTTTCTTTTTGCTTAGACCACCCCACATGGTGTTTGGTCTAATGTGTCCCAGCTTGCTTGGAGGGATAGAAATACACATACGCTTTGAATGGCTTGACTCCTAATACACAAGAGAATTACATCTTTGTGCTTGATAAATACAACTGTACTGAGTACCCCTGACTTCCAAGATCATAACAGTAACCAAAATAGCAATAAACTTCTATGCAAGTACATGCACTGGGGTTTCATAGGTGTCATCTCTTTAGACCTCCTCCACCTCTTCGCTGTGGAGCCTCACTAAATGGGAAGCAGGTGGCTGAGCAATCTTCTCATTCAGAGTCAACAGGAAGCAGACAAGGGTGAAGCTACATTTTTAGTGAAGGGCCAGGAGCCATCAGGGGCCTGGAAGTAAAGAGAAACTTGTTGTTTTGGGGGCTTAAGGTAATGTTTTCAACCCATAAGCACTATCAAATGTAAGAGAATCTATCATAAAATGTATGTAGCTTGGGATATTCTATGAAGTAGGCATGAATGTGCACACACAGCCAAGTGTGCCCTGCCCGGGGACCCCTCGCTCCTCACCCTCCACCCCCAGTACCTCCACTGATTCGCTCCTCCCTTCACTAATGTCTCTGCTCAAATATCATCTCATCAGGGAGACCTCATCAGAACTCCTCTTTTAAAGAAACATCCAGACTTGTCCCTTCTCATCCCCTTATCTTGCTTTACTTTCCCTTTTATTACCGTATATCTTTGCCAGTGTCCTCTCATTAGAATATAAGTTCCACAAGAGCAGTGATTTTTTTCTGCTTTATTCACATAGGACCGTGCCTGGCATACAGTAGGCACTCAAACATCTGTCAAATGAACAAATCAGTGAATGACTGCATAGAACCAAGAATTATTAAGAGCAAAGTGATTTTCTCTTTTTTCTACTTCTTTTAATAAATATTCGATACCATGTAAAGAGTAGTAAAGATTGCAATTCAAAAACAAACAAAAAAATTTTTTTTATCATAGACCAGGACAAGTTTAAAGAGTAAGGAAAATAGGGCTTCCCTGGTGGCACAGTGGTTGAGAATAAGCCTGCCAATGCAGGGGACACGGGATCGAGCCCTGGTCCAGGAAGATCCCACATGCCGCAGAGCAACTGAGCCTGTGTGCCACAACTACTGAGCCTGCGCTCTAGAGCCCGCGAGCCACAACTGCTGAGCCTGTGTGCCACAACTACTGAAGCCCGCGTGCCTAGAGCCCGTGCTCCCAATGGGAGCGGCCACCGCAATGAGAGGCCGACTCACTGCAACGAGGAGTGGCACCCGCTCACTTCAGCTGGAGGGGGCACGTGCGCAGCAGCGAGGACCCAACGCGGCCAAAAATAACTAAATAAATAATTAATTTTAAAAAAAGAATAAGGAAAATAAACTCATTCACTTTGCAATTACCACATTAAGGTGAATTGCTGGTAAATCAAAAGCTGTTCAACCTTGTTGATAAACAATTTGAAAATGTAAAATGAACAACAGCAACAACAAAAAGAAAGAAAAAAAAGAAAGAAAAGAAATACGTCCCAGCAGCCTAGCCTCGCCAAAGGAGCCAGAGAAGGAGGCTTAAGTTCTACAGACTGACCCCTCACTTTAGAAAAATGACCCAAATTATATAGAGTGAACTGATGGTAGGTTCTTAATAACTAACCTGCTCTCTGGGAACCTGGTTACTTTTTTTTTTAAGTATTCCCTTTCTGGATATTATTAAATTCAATTTTTAAATATTGTTAAGGCCTGCCATAAAACTTGTCAGGCCCTGTGCTTGGCCCTGGGATATCACTATGCACAAGTCAGACCCAGACCCATTGCCCCTAGAACTGAGACTATGGTGGGAAATGGAGACAAGTATAGAGACCATTACCACCCAGTGTGGCAAGGAAAACAGCACACGTTACAGTGTTGGCAGCCAGCTGGTTCTTAAGGTGGGTTAGTAGGTGCGTAGGTATTTGTTGTTATGATTATGTTTCATAACTTACATATATGTACATATATATATATGTTATTTTGTACGTACCGAGTGTTACATAATTTAAAAGGTGAAGTTCAGGGGACTGTGGAGGCGGCCAGGGTGCTCCCCATCATAACCTAGTGGGTGCCACATGGAAGGTGAAACCAGAATAATGAGTAGGAATGAGCCAGAGAAGGGGAGACAGGCAAAGGAGAGTGTCCTCAGGCAGGAGGAGCACAGAGGAGAGGCCTGGATGGACGTGAGGGAGGGCAGGACCTGTCTGAGGAAGGCAGAGTAGTCTAGCATGGCTGAAGCACAGAGGATGATAGTGGCCCTCAGCAGGGGCCCAAATACTAAGGACCTTGTGAGCCAGTCAAAGAAACGGAACTTTATCCCAAGGACAATGAGGAGTCATGGAAGAGTTTTGTGCTGAGTTGAGTTACAGGATCAGATTCACGTCTGAGAAACGTCACACAAGCTGCAGGGTGTTTACTGAATTGAAGGGAGCAAGACTGGAAGCAGGAAAGTCACTTGAGACACATTTGTTTACTTACACATTTTACAAAGATCAGAAAGTTTGAAAATGTACAGCACTGGTAAGAGTGCAGACAGGCAGAGAGTGTAAATCAACATGTTCTCCTTAGAGGGCAATTTGTCAATATCTATCATAATAAAGAATTCGTATACCTTTGATCTAACAGTTCCACTGCTACAAATATATCTGGCAAATAAACTTGCACACCTGAGAAGAGATGTATGTATGAGATGTTCACTGAAGTACCCATAGTATAAAGACTTTAAAAATGAGTTAGATGGTTCTGTGTAGGCATGAAAAGGGCTCTTAGATATGTTGTTAAGTGAATAAAGCAAGATCCCAAATATTGGGTATGATATTCTCCCATGTATGTAAAAAACAACACATATGTGTCCACTGATACATGTGTGGTTTTGTCACTGCATAGAAACATATTTGGTAGGATAAATGGGTTGCCTCTGAAGAGAAAGCCTGAAGATCTGGGAGAGGAGAAAAGTTACTTTTTATTAAATATATTTTGTATTTTATTTTAGTATGTTAAGAGCACAACATAATATCTACCCTCTTAATAAATATTTAAGCGTACAATACAGTATTATTGACTACAGGTACAATATTGTACAGCAGATCTTTATTTTTTAATTGAAGTATAGTTGATGTATAATATTATATAAGTTACAGGTATATGGTATAGAAATTCACAATTTTAAAGGTTATACTCCATTTATAGTTATAAAATATTGGCTATATTCCCTGAGTTGTACAATATATCCTTGTAGTTTATTTTATACATAATAGTTTGCACCTCTTAATCTTCTACCTCTTTATTCCCTCTCCCCTCTTTCCTCTCCCCACTGGTAACCACTAGTTTGTTCTCTATATCTGTGAGTCTGTTTCTTTTTTGTTATATTCACTAGTCTGTTGTTTGTATTTTTTAGATTCCACGTATAAGTTATGTCATACAGTATTTGTCCTTCTCTGTCTGACTTATTTCACTTAGCATAATACCCTCTAAGACCATCCACGTTGTTGCAAATGGCAAAATTTCCTTCTTTTTGATGGCTGAGTTGTATTCCATTGTGTGTGTGTGTGTCTGTGTGTCTGTGTGTATATATATACCACATCTTCTTAATCTGTTCATCTGTTGATGGACGCTTAGGTTGCTTCCATATCTTAGCAATTGTAAATAATGCTGCTGTGAACATTGGGCTGCATGTATCTTTTCAAATTACATAGTGTTTTTTGGACATATACCCAGGAGTGAAATTGCTTGGTGGTATGGTAGTTCTATTTTTAGTTTTTTGAGGAACCTCCATACTGTTTTCCACAGTGGCTGCACCAATTTACATTCCTACCAACAGTGTCCAAGGGTTCCCTTTTCTCTACATCCTCACCAACATTTGTTATTCATGTTCTTTTTGATGATAGCCATTCTGTACAGCAGATCTTTAGAGCTTATCTTCCTTAACTGAAACTTAACTGATTAGTGTTTAATTAAAACATAACACACGTGATGAAAAGATCACATAATATAAAAGTGTATAAGCATATGTATACATATTATATTTTAATTAAACATTATGGGGATTTTGTGCAAGTGTGTTTAAGATGGATTTTCTAGTACCTGGCGAAAGCTCACATAACCTGTCATTCCTCAGCCAAGGCCTAGTTAATCCTTGCTACTCCTAGAGGTCCAGTAAGAGGAAGTTTTCAAGGTGGCTTGTTTACTTAACTGTTTTCTATGGAGAGAAGAAGAAAGAGCAAAAATGGCCTGTGGCCCCTAGAAGGCCGTTTTGGAGGCCTGATCCATAGGAGTTGCCTGGCCTGCTTTGGAAACTTAGAGTAATGAGGAATCTAATTATAAACCTTGTACATCATTCCATTCCAAAAAAATCTTGGGTCAAGCTTTCACCCCCTGTCAGACTGTCTCCTGCTCTCCTGCTTGTCTAAACCTTTCTGCAAGCAGCTGCTAAGGCCCTCTGCCCTGGATAGGCCGTGGGAGGGCTGGAAATCAGGCCTTGGGAGGGCGGCCTGGAGGGGGCTTCCTGTGAACCAGAGGCCACCCAGCCCACTTTGCCCTCCTGCTCTGAGCCCACTCTCGCCTCTCTGCAACCTTAGCAGAGGTAGCATATCTTCTTTACTGGCTGATAATACTCAGAGGGAGGAACCTGGCCTGGAGAAGAGGATTCTTTCCCAATGCGCATGCACACGCATACGTGCACACACACACACTGTGCATCAGAGAACCTTTTCACTTGACTCAGAGGCAGGGGCATTACCCTCAAGGATTCCCAAGCGCTTTCCCAGCAGGTGAACTCAGGCTCATGCTGGGGAAAAAGTTTTCCTGGAGGTTAGGCAGGGGTTGGAATCTAGCCCATCCACTTATGTCCCTGTTCCCCATTCCTTTGACCTATTTATAAAGAGTGCTTCATTTATAATTTGATGTTTACTTCAAAATACTCCAGGGAACTTCTGCTCCATCTTCCAGCCTCCAAGACCCTGAATAATTGATTTTAAAAGTAGCTTATGACATATGTGCTCCATGAGGGGAAAAGAGAGTGTCATGCAGAAAGGCAGTTTACATGGGCAGAGAGACAGGTGGACAATCCTTTTTATGTTCTAAAAACCTCAAGCAAATATATAAGTACATGTAATAGCTGATGATGAGCTAGCAAATTTGGCTCGGCATTGAATGAGGTCCAGCTCAGTAACAGAATAGGCAAGTGGTAAGATTGCAGAGTGTCATAAGTGCCCTCAGCCAGGTTCCTCTCTGACTGTTCCTTTTATTTGTAGCAGTGTTTGTTAATTTTGAGAAATAAATAGGCTCTTCTTAAAGGAAAACAAAAAGTGTCTTACAAACTTCAGTTTGAGAAAAATTGATTTAAAACATAATGTCCTTTCACCAGAGAAAAAGGCAACCATGTGAGATGATTATACAACATATATTAATTAGCTTGATTGTGGTAATCATTTCATAATGTATCAAACATCAAAACATTACATTGTATATCTTAAATATATGCAATTAATATTTATCAATTAGACCTTGATAAAGCTGGAAAAAATAAATAAAAAACGTAATGTCTTCTATAATAATTGCATTCAATTGTAACAACCACGGCAAAATGGAATTTTTAATTTTATGCATAGAAAATTGACACTTTTTTTTTGGATTGTCTTGTAAATGCAAACACAGGATAAAAAATTCTCAGAGAGAACTCAGACTTCAGTTTGAGAAACATCAGTGTAAGCCATTCTTCCTAAGAAACCTCTGGGAAATGTTATATAAACTGATAACTGTACCATTAATCTGTCAGCCCACCCTTCCTGCTTTACAACACATTTGTTCCTAGATACTCACTTCATTATCACTTAATCATTGAATCATTGCAGAGGCCAAGGCCATGGGGAAGTGGGACATAAGATTGACAAGTTTTGGTAGCTGGAGGGCAAAAGGAGAAAGAATTGCCACTTGGGATGTGGCCAGAGTGGTATATAATGATGGGGGACCCTGGCCTCTAAGGTAGTTGTTTCAAGTGCTGGGAAGGGAGGAGTATTAGTTTCCTAGGGCTGCTATAACGAGGCACCAAACACTGGGTGGCTTACCCAAACAGAATTTTATTGTCTCAGTTCTGGAGGCTGAAAGTCCAAAGGCAAGTCTGTGCTTTCTCTGACATCTCTGGGGGAGAGTCCTTCCCAGCTTCCTCTAGCTTCTACTGTTTGTTGGTGATCCTTGGCATTCCTCGGCTTGTAGCTGCATCACCCCAGTCACATGACCATCTTCTCCCTGAGCGTGTCTGTGTGTCCAAATTTCCCCTTTTTATGAGGACACCACTCACCCTGGATTACAGGCCACCCCAATGACCTCATCTTGACTTGATTACTTCCATAAAGAGCCTCTCTCCAAATAAGGTCAGATTCTGAGATACTGGGGGTTAGGACCTCAGCACATCTTCCTTTGGAGGACAAAATTCAATTTATAGCAAGAGGGGCTTGGGAAAGCTCTGGGTGGGTGAGGAGAAGGGATGGTACAAAACAGAAGAGGGCCTGGGGGGCTGTCAGCTCTAGCCTGAATCCTCTTTATAGTGGTGCACAGAGTTGCCTGGATCAGGAGAGAAAACAAAAACATGACTCTGTGCAGCACAGAACACCACAGAGCCCCATTCTCTGCCCCTAGACTATTGTGCAGAGGTGGCTCCAGCACGTGGGGCAGACAATTTAAAGCACAAAGCAAGACACATTTTTTCTCTCATTAAGAGAACTCTCTGGAAAGAGCTACCCTTCCTGTGATAAACTCACAGAGGTGAACACGCACCTCAGGAGCGATGGCTCAGTGGCTGGCCTGGCCGTCAGCCAAGAAAAGCACACCTGCTCGCACTCGGCAAGGCACCCTGGGTGGGTGATACTGAAAGTAAAATATAGCAGCTCTAATGAAGTTTCCACAGCAGTTATTCGATAAATTGGTGATTTTCTTGAGATGGGGAGAAAGGCAAGGGTTGGGGAAGGGTGAGATTAAGAAAAAGAACATTTTAGTCAATGTAAAAAGAGGAAGTTGTGAGCTTGCCAGTCAGAGCACTCGAGATTTAAGTCAGAAGACCATTTCAATTTAAGCAGGACTCCAATTTTTAGGGCATGGGAAGACCTGGCCTTATAATCCCATAAATTTGAAAGTAGTTATAGACATTCACTGCACAAATAGCTTAAAAGCATAGTCTTTGCTTTCAAGGGGCATGTGATCTGTTTTAAAGGAAGTTAAATGGGTCTAAAACTGACAAGTGACTTTTAGAACACATTCATTTTTTGTTGATAGTCCAGCTAAATACGTAGTTGTGACAGGATGTTAAAAGCCATCACTTGACCATGTGTCCCTTCCCTTGTAAGTAGGTTGTCCCATTCAGGATGGGGGACATGCTTGGGCTAAACCATGCAAACACCACACCCAAGATTCCATTGCTCAAGGGCTGGTGGTTTCTGGTTTGCTCATATAAGTTGCAGTAAAACCAGCTGACTCTTCGGAGTTCAAAAGAACCATCCTGCAGTCTGTAGGATATTTGGGGGGAAAGCCTAATTCTAATGTTCAGTTACTCTAAATCATTTTCAGGAGTAAGTTTGGCATAACTAACAAAGAAATAAACACACATAACTCATCACCTAAGGACCAGTTCCAATGATCATTATGCTGAAAGGGCATCCACTGACTTTAGGCTCTGTTCAAGGAACTGTGCTAAGTACCAGGGACGCAGTAGGTATAACACAAACTCTACCTTCAAGGGAAATGCAATTTATTTGTCCATTCATCCCTTTGGCCAGCCATTCAAGCAGCAAATGTTTGTTGAAGGTCTAGCATACGCCATAACTGTCCCATTCTCTAGGGAGATGGAAAAATCTCCCCTCTGTCAAGGAAGGTCAGAGTCTAATGGGAAGAGAAATGGGTAACAATTACACTGCATCATATAGATGCAAGTACCAGAGCTATGGGGCATCACAGAGGAAGAAAACAGCACTTGTAGGAAATAAACCTCAGTCCAAGTCAGACTTTGTTGAGGGCCCGTTGAATGGTGGGAACCTCAAGTGCGCTAAGAGACCGAAGAGGTGGGGATAAGCACATCTGGAAGAGAATGTATTGAGTTTCCAAGTGCATTAGAGAATAAAACAGAAAGTTTATAAGAATTTCCTGTGTTTTTATGTAAATATTCCATTTCTCTTGGTTTTGCCCCATAATCACCACAGTATCAAATATAGCTCCCATAACAAAACCTGGAGCACTTTAGTGATTTGGGGTAAGGTGCGGTGTGGGAGCTTGGATGGTAGCAATGGAAAAAGGATGGATTTAGTTGAAAATCTACATGAAAAGAGGCTCTCAGAGATGATTCCTCCTAAATTCAGATTGGAGCCCCCAGAATCCTTTTCTCTCCACTGCTTTCCTGATGACTGACCGTCTTTTCTGCTGTCCCTTTGTCTGTCCTCCTTCCTGGACAGTGACCAATGTGGCCTGGATTTACTGGCATTCACAGTGAATTCTTCATCTGAAAACTACTCACGACCACCAACCTCTCCTCCTGCAATAAGCCAGCAGCACTCTCTTTGTTACACATAGTCAGCCAATATCTTCTACACTTAAACTCTTTGTTCTAATAGATATTCTCAGTCTTCTCCATTTCCTATGATGAGAAATGGATGAGAGCCCTTTAAAACAAATGTATCTATATATACTGTTATTGAAATTGAATGGTAATCTATGAGAAGAAATTATGGAAGAAAATATCTTCAATGGGACAATGCAAGAGCAAATTTAAATTACTCATAGATGGCCAGAAGAGGGGAGAACGTCAGGTAAAACTCCCCTGATGTATTGGAAAGACTATGTCGTATAGAATATAAAGAGTACTATCGGATTAACCAAGATGGCGGAGTAGAAGGACGTGCTCTCACTCCCTCTTGCGAGAGCACCAGAATCAAAACTGGCTGCTGGACAATCATTGACAGGAAGACCCTGGACTTCACCAAGGAGGATACCCCACGTCCAAGGACAGAGGAGAAGCCACAGTGAGACGGTAGGAGGGGCGCAATCAGAGTAAAATCAAATCCCATAACTGCTGGGTGGGTGACTCACAGACTGGCGAACACTTATACCACAGAAGTCCACCCACTGGAGTGAAGGTTCTGAGCCCCACGTCAGGCTTCCCAACCTGGGGGTCCGGCTACGGGAGGAGGAATTCCTAGAGAATCAGACTTTGAAGCCTAGTGGGAATTGATTGCAGGACTTTGACAGGACTGGGGAAAACAGAGACCCCACTCTTGGAGGGCACACACAAAATAATGTGTGCATCGGGACCCAGGGGAAGGAGCAGTGACCCTGGGGGAGACTGAACCAGACCTACCTGCTGGTGTTGGGGGGGTCTCCTGCAGAGGCGAGTGGTGGCTCTGTTTCACCGTGGGGATAAGGACACTGGCAGCCGAGGTTCTGGGAAGTTCTCCTTGGCGTGAGCCCTCCCAGAGTCTGCCATTAACCCCACCAAAGAGCACGGGTAGGCTCCAGTGTTGGGTTGCCTCAGGCAAAACAACCAACAGGGAGGGAACCCAGCCCCACCCATCAACAGTCAAGTGGATTAAGGTTTTACTGAGCTCTGATCACCACAGCAACAGGGAGGGAACCCAGCCCCACCCATCAACAGTCAAGTGGATTAAGGTTTTACTGAGCTCTGACCGCCACAGCAACAGTCAGCTCTACCCACCACCAGAGCCTCCCATCAAGCCTCTTAGATAGCCTCAACCACCAGAGGGCAGACAACAGAAGCAAGAAAAACTACAATCCTGCAGCCGGTGGACCAAAAACCACAGTTACAGAAAGATAGAGAAGATGAAAAGGCAGAGGGCTATGTACCAGATGAAGGAACAAGAAAAAACCCCAGAAAAACAACTAAATGAAGTGGAGATAGGCAACCTTCCAGAAAAAGAATTCAGAATAATGATAGTGAAGATGATCCAGGACCTCGGAATAAGAATGGAGGCAAAGATTGAGAAGATGCAAGAAATGATTAACAAAGACCTAGAAGAATTAAAGAACAAACAAACAGAGATGACCAATACAATAACTGAAATGAAAACTACACTAGAAGGAATCAATAGCAGAATAACTGAGGCAGAAGAACGGATAAGTGACCTGGAAGACAGAATGGTGGAATTCACTGCTGCGGAACAGACTAAAGAAAAAAGAATGAAAAGAAATGAAGACAGCCTAAGAGACCTCTGGGACAACATTAAACGCAACAACATTCGCATTATAGGGGTCCCAGAAGGAGAAGAGAGAGAGAAAGGACCAGAGAAAATATTTGAAGAGATTATAGTCGAAAACTTCCCTAACATGGGAAAGGAAATAGCCACCCAAGTCCAGGAAGCGCAGAGAGTCCCATACAGAATAAACCCAAGGAGAAACACGCCGAGACACATAGTAATCAAAGTGGCAAAAATTAAAGACAAAGAAAAATTATTGAAAGCAGCAAGGGAAAAACGACAAATAACATACAAGGGAACTCCCATAAGGTTAACAGCTGATTTCTCAGCAGAAACTCTGCAAGCCAGAAGGGAGTGGCATGATATACTTAAAGTGATGAAAGGGAAGAACCTACAACCAAGATTACTCTACCCGGCAAGGATCTCATTTAGATTTGATGGAGAAATCAAAAGCTTTACAGACAAGCAAAAGCTAAGAGAATTCAGCACCACCAAACCAGCTCTACAACAAATGCTAAAGGAACTTCTCTAAGTGGGAAACACAAGAGAAGAAAAGGACCTACAAAAACAAACCCAAAACAATTAAGAAAATGGTCATAGGAACATACATATCGATAATTACCTTAAACGTGAATGGATTAAACGCCCCAACCAAAAGACATAGACTGGCTGAATGGATACAAAAACAAGACCCATATATATGCTGTCTACAAGAGACCCACTTTAGACCTAGGGACACATACAGACTGAAAGTGAGGGGATGGAAAAAGATATTCCATGCAAATGGAAATCAAAAGAAAGCTGGAGTAGCTATACTCATATCAGATAAAATAGACTTTAAAATAAAGAATGTTACAAGAGACAAGGAAGGACACTACATAATGATCCAGGGATCAATCCAAGAAGAAGATATAACAATTATAAATATATATGCACCCAACATAGGAGCACCTCAATACATAAGGCAACTGTTAACAGCTATAAAAGAGGAAATCGACAGTAACACAATAATAGTGGGGGACTTTAACACTTCACTTACACCAATGGACAGATCATCCAAAATGAAAATAAATAAGGAAACAGAAGCTTTAAATGACACAATAGACCAGATAGACTTAATTGATATTTATAGGACATTCCATCCAAAAACAGCAGATTACACGTTCTTCTCAAGTGCGCACGGAACATTCTCCAGGATAGATCACATCTTGGGTCACAAATCAAGCCTCAGTAAATTTAAGAAAATTGAAATCATACAAAGTATCTTTTCTGACCACAACGCTATGAGATTAGAAATGAATTACAGGGAAAAAAAACGTAAAAAAGACAAACACATGGAGGCTAAACAATACGTTACTAAATAACCAAGAGATCACTGAAGAAATCAAAGAGGAAATAAAAAAATACCTAGAGACAAATGACAATGAAAACACAACGACCCAAAACCTATGGGACGCAGCAAAAGCGGTTCTAAGAGGGAAGTTTATAGCTATACAAGCCTACCTAAAGAAACAAGAAAAATCTCAAGTAAACAATCTAACCTTACACCTAAAGAAACTAGAGAAAGAAGAACAAACAAAACCCAAAGTTAGCAGAAGGAAAGAAATCATAAAGATCAGAGCAGAAATAAATGAAATAGAAACAAAGAAAACAATAGCAAAGATCAATAAAACTAAAAGTTGGTTCTTTGAGAAGATAAACAAAATTGATAAGCCATTAGCCAGACTCATCAAGAAAAAGAGGGAGAGGACTCAAATCAATAAAATCAGAAATGAAAAAGGAGAAGTTACAACAGACACTGCAGAAATACAAAACATCCTAAGAGACTACTATAAGCAACTTTATGCCAATAAAATGGACAACCTGGAAGAAATGGACAAATTCTTAGAAAGGTATAACCTTCCAAGACTGAATCAGGAAGAAACAGAAAATATGAACAGACCAATCACAAGTAATGAAATTGAAACTGTGATTAAAAATCTTCCAACAAACAAAAGTCCAGGACCAGATGGCTTCACAGGTGAATTCTATCAAACATTTAGAGAAGAGCTAACACCCATCCTTTTCAAACTCTTCCAAAAAATTGCAGAGGAAGGAACACTCCCAAACTCATTCTATGAGGCCACCATCACCCTGATACCAAAACCAGACAAAGACACTACAAAAAAAGAAAATTACAGACCAATATCACTGATGAATATAGATGCAAAAATCCTCAACAAAATGCTAGCAAACAGAATCCAACAACACATTAAAAGGATCATACACCACGATCAAGTGGGATTTATCCCAGGGATGCAAGGATTCTTCAATATACGCAAATCAATCAATGTGATACACCATATTAACAAATTGAAGAATAAAAACCATATGATCATCTCAATAGATGCAGAAAAAGCTTTTGACAAAATTCAACACCCATTTCTGATAAAAACTCTCCAGAAAGTGGGCATAGAGGGAACCTACCTCAACATAATAAAGGCCATATATGACAAACCCACAGCAAACATCATTCTCAATGGTGAAAAACTGAAAGCATTTCCTCTAAGATCAGGAACGAGACAAGGATGTCCACTCTCACCACTATTATTCAACATAGTTCTGGAAGTCCTAGCCACGGCAATCAGAGAAGAAAAAGAAATAAAAGGAATACAAATTGGAAAAGAGGAAGTAAAACTGTCACTGTTTGCGGATGACATGATACTGTACATAGAGAATCCTAAAACTGCCACCAGGAAACTGCTAAAGCTAATTAATGAATATGGTAAAGTTGCAGGATACAAAATTAATGCACAGAAATCTCTTGCATTCCTATACACTAATGATGAAAAATCTGAAAGAGAAATTATGGAAACACTCCCATTTACCATTGCAACAAAAAGAATAAAATACCTAGGAATAAACCTACCTAGGGAGACAAAAGACCTGTATGCAGAAAACTATAAGACACTGATGAAAGAAATTAAAGATGATACCAACAGATGGAGAGATATACCATGTTCTTGGATTGGAAGAATCAACATTGTGAAAATGAGTATACTACCCAAAGCAATCTACAGATTCAATGCAATCCCTATCAAAGTACCAATGGCATTTTTTACGGAGCTAGAACAAATCATCTTAAAATTTGTATGGAGACACAAAAGACCCCGAATAGCCAAAGCAGTCTTGAGGCAAAAAAATGGAGCTGGAGGAATCAGACTCCCTGACTTCAGACTATACTACAAAGCTACAGTAATCAAGACAATATGGTACTGGCACAAAAACAGAAACATAGATCAATGGAACAAGATAGAAAGCCCAGAGATTAACCCACGCACCTATGGTCAACTAATCTATGACAAAGGAGGCAAAGATATACAATGGAGAAAAGACAGTCTCTTCAATAAGTGGTGCTGGGAAAACTGGACAGCTACATGTAAAAGAATGAAATTAGAATACTCCCTAACACCATACACAAAAATAAACTCAAAATGGATTAGAGACCTAAATATAAGACTGGACACTATAAAACTCTTAGAGGAAAACATAGGAAGAACACTCTTTGACATAAATCACAGCAAGATCTTTTTTGATCCACCTCCTAGAGTAATGGAAATAAAAACAAAAATAAACAAGTGGGACCTAATGAAACTTCAAAGCTTTTGCACAGCAAAGGAAACCATGAACAAGACGAAAAGACAACCCTCAGAATGGGAGAAAGTATTTGCAAATGAATCAACGGACAAAGGATTAATCTCCAAAATATATAAACAGCTCATTCAGCTCAACATCAAAGAAACAAACACCCCAATCCAAAAATGGGCAGAAGACCTAAATAGACATTTCTCCAAAGAAGACATACAGATGGCCACGAAGCACATGAAAAGATGCTCAACATCACTAATTATTAAAGAAATGCAAATCAAAACTACAATGAGGTATCACCTCACTCCTGTTAGAATGGGCATCATCAGAAAATCTACAAACAACAAATGCTGGAGAGGGTGTGGAGAAAAGGGAACCCTCTTGCACTGTTGGTGGGAATGTAAATTGATACAGCCACTATGGAGAACAATATGGAGGTTCCTTAAAAAACTAAAAATAGAATTACCATATGACCCAGCAATCCCACTACTGGGCATATACCCAGAGAAAACCGTAATTCAAAAAGACACATGCACCCGAATGTTCATTGCAGCACTATTTACAATAGCCAGGTCATGGAAGCAACCTAAATGCCCATCAACAGACGAATGGATAAAGAAGAAGTGGTACATATATACAATGGAATATTACTCAGCCATAAAAAGGAACGAAATTGAGTCATTTGTTGAGACGTGGATGGATCTAGAGACTGTCATACAGAGTGAAGTAAGTCAGAAAGAGAAAAACAAATATCGTATATTAATGCATGTATGTGGAACCTAGAAAAATGGTACAGATGAGCCAGTTTGCAGGGCAGAAGTTGAGACACAGATGTAGAGAATGGACATATGGACACCAAGGGGGGAAAACTGCGGTGAGGTGGGGATGGTGGTGAGCTGAATTGGGCGATTGGGATTGGCATGTATACACTGATGTGTATAAAATCGATGCCTAATAAGAACCTGCAGTATAAAAAAGCAAACAAAACAACTAATACTAAACTTTCATTGGGTTATTTGTATGGAAATATGTTAATATAAATGTTTCAGACGTTACATGAAATTTCTAAAAATCTTGTATTTGTATGGAAATATGTATGGAAATATGTTAATATAAATGTTTCAGACATTACATGAAATTTCTAAAAAAAAAAAAAAAAAAAAGAGTACTATCAATCATGAGTATTTATTTGTATATCTTATTTGGGAGAAAATAAGGGAACTGTCCCAAAGGATTACATGAAAGCATGATATACCAGGAGGTAAAGAGAAGTATAATCTTGCTGATTAGTCAGTCGGCCGAGGGCCTCACTTTTGGAGGAATGATGTACAACTAGGCTTTAGTTGTTCTTATGTCACTGGATGACTCTAGAGATGCTGCCTCTTTGTCCTTTTCTATTTCTCCCATCTTCTTCACTTCTTAGAATTCTCCATGTCCTGCAAAGTTTAGCTCACCTCTACTCCCTGATGGGAAAATTTTGCTAACTGTACCACACTGTATATTAGCTTCTTCCTCTTACCTACCACTGCAGTTATTTTCTGTACATGCCTTTGGCACTTTCCATATACTACTTTACATATGTATACATCTCATCTCCCCAGTTTGATGGTGAATACCTCAAGAAGGACCTATCTTCGTAACATACTTATTCATAGCACCTTACACATTCATTTGTTTAACCTACTGCTTAAAAGATGGTAAAAATACAAAGATGAATAGTTTATATACCTTGTCTTTAATGAACTAACAGCTTGGTAGGGCCATAAACAAATAATTTTTGTTGAGTTAGTTGGAGATTTAAGAAATAGCCTCAGCAACAGAAGATCATGCAAGCATTTGGCCAGGGAGGATAGGTGAGGAGAAGAGAAAAAGTTTGGCAGTTATTAGCCAGGGTAAGCTTAATTGCTAAAACAAACTGTGACTTAATAAAATTTCCCAGTCAGGTCACATTCCAACATTGTCAATGGAGAGCTCTGCTACATGTAATCCTTCAGGGACCCAGGTTCCTGCCAACGTGTGACTCTGCCTGAGTTCTATCCATTCATGAGATGTATCAAGAAAAGATTGAGAAGACACACCTGGGCCTGCAAGGGACACACTTCTCCTGTGTGGGAAGGGTCACATTGGCAGGAATCAGTCACATGGTCTCATACAGATGCTATAGGATGGAAATTAGTCTAATTTTGTGCCCCAAAGAGGAGAACTCAGCTATTGGTAGTCTGCCATGGTAGACAAGGTTAGACAGAAATAAAAAGGAAAGGGCTCTGATAGAAACACAACCTCGTACTCCAGGTTTCATCTCTCCTTTCCTTCAAAGAGATGGACACCAATACAATGGGCCCTTATTTGTAGAGAGACCCCCATGAAGTGTCTGGGGTGGGGACATGGCAGAGGGGAAATATCCCTTTTTTTTCAGAATAGTCTTTGCCCTGTGACTAATTAGACATAAGGGGAAATGAAACAATGAATGAATAAAGTTATTTGGATCATGTAAATATCTATATATGTATATCTCATCTGAACTACTATGTAAAAATAACTTGGCACTTTTTCTTTTGTGTCCTCAAAGACTTGGTTGATGATGTGGGCTTCCCTAGACAGTGTGAAGACAGCTTGTGCAGGCCCTGAGGAAAAAATCTGCTTAACTGTCTCTTTGAGGGTTTCTGACTATTCTGTGAATATTCTGATCATGAGCTGACAAACTATAAGGCCAGGAGAATCTGAGGCCATATGGGGAGAGGAGAGGAAGGAATACCCCGTTCCACTGAGAATGACAGTCACCAAGAGGTCAAGCAAATCCAATTTTAAAGAGGACTTGAAAGGGGCCAGAAAAGAGGTGACATTGGGAGGAAGCAGAATATGATGAGGCAATAATTGGAGAGAATAACTGAGGACTCTTGGCTGTTTTATTTAACCCTTTCTAAGCCTGTATTTATCAAAGGTTGTTGTAAGTCTCAGAAGTTTGGTCTGCCTAAAAGACGCCGGTAAAGGAGGAGAAATTCTCAGACACTCCCCACCTCCCTTTTTTACACCTTTCTGTCTCCCAGACTTTCTCCTCTGCCTCCCAGATGCCCTGTGTCCTCCTGCGGCCTACTGATTCCTCGGGAGGTCACCCCGTTTCCCCCTGTGCTTACACACTGAACTGGAATTTTGCTGCGCAGTCTAGCCTGTGAATGATTGAGAGCTGTATTAACTGATACTATGTTAACCCTCCTACTATATTTTGCATTTTAAAAAGGATCCTATAAAGACAAATGAATCAGCTCTTAGTAATAGGTTTCAAGGGTTAGAAGTGGGAAGATATTCTTGTTCTGCCTATTTAATTATGGGGTGGCTCTATACATCAGCTCTGTAACATTCCTCTGAAATAATTGATCTAGTAACTGTTTGATCTAGTTGAAGGCCTAGATTTTTTCTTAATACCATAAATGTGGGTTTAAAGCAATCATGGGATTATGTGTTGAATTTTTCCAGTGCAGGGTGTCACATTTTAATTTCCTCACAATTTGATCCTAGAATAATGAAGCCATAGGGTTTTGTTCAGTTTTGTTTTGTTTCATTTTCATCATTTGATACAGTTTTGAACCATGACCCTTGAAGCAAACAGTTTCTTTCCAAAGCACCACATGACTCAAGGGGTGAGAGCAGGCCAAATATGTAGTACAAGTGGGTATGTTTTGGGAAAAATTACGTATGAAGTGAAAAGCTCTTTGATGGGCTGTATTTGTGGCTGTTTTTCACTGTGCAGATTATGACGTTGTTGCTATTCTCTACTGCTTGTGACATAAAACAACAATTTCAGTTTGCTCACAATTTTTTTGAGTCAGGAATTTGGGAAGGCCCTGCTGGGACAGAGCATCTCTGCTCCACGTGCATCAGCTGGGGCGGCTCAATGTGCTGGAGGGTCCAGTCCAGGATGACTTACTCACATGACTGGCAGGTCAGTGCTGGCTGTAGGCTGGGACCTCCACTGTGGCTCTCAGCCAGAGACCTTGGCTCCCCTCCATGCTGGCCTCTCCAGGGGGCTGTTTAGGCTTCCTCACAGCATGGTGGCTGCGTTCCAAGAGCGAGTGTTCCAGAGGCCAAGGTAGATGCCAAAAGGCTCCTGCTGACCTAGACATGGAAGTCATGTGGCATCACTCCCACTGCATTCAACTGGTCAAACAAATCACTAGTCCAGCCCAACTTCAAGAGGAGGGAAATTAGACTCCACTGCTGAATGATGAAGTAGCAAAGAATGTGTGGCCATCTTTAACTGACCACAGACCTTCTCAGATAAGAACTATCCTAGAAGGTCGTAAAATATTTTTGACTGTGTTATTAAAACCACCACAGAGGAAACTATCTTCTAACAATGTACTTCATCCTTCTCCCTAAATGCACCTGTTATCTCCTGGCCACTGTACCACTGAAAACGTTAAGACTGCTTAGTCTCCAGGTTCAAGGGCTCTCTGAGTGCTCACCTAGGCCTGTGTTCCCACAGCTGGACTGGACTGTCTGTTTACTTTCCCTATAATCCAGCTCAGAAGTGACATGAGTTTTAGTGTTTTTAACTCTTATGAGCAGTTTGGCTTTAAAGAAAAGAACAGGAAAATCTCTCTAAACATATTTATTTCTTTAACAAATACTTATGAAATGCCTACTATGTCCAGAGCACTGTACTATGTTCTGGAACATGGAGGGAGGGAGGGGAGATGAGATTTGCTGTCCCCACAGTTGCTTCCAGTCGCATCAGGGAGATAGGTGTGTTCATAAATAATAGAAAGGAGTAGAAGAAAGCAAGCCTTGGAAATGCTGAATGTGGGCTGAGAATGGAAACAGCCAACTTTGAGTTTCTGACTCATAAAACCAGTATTTGTGTGTAGAAGGAGTGGCAATCTAGGGCACTGAAGGTTGTCCCCATCAGCAGAAAGTAGAAGTAGGAGCATAAAACCTGGACTCAAGTGGTGTACCAAGAAAACAGCAGTATGGTGAAGTGGTTAAAGCCCAGGCTCTCGAACTGGACTGCCTGACTCTGCTAGCTGTGTGACTTTGGGCAAGTTACTTAACCTCTCTGTGCCGCAGAAGCCTTATTTGTAAGATAGGAATAATGATTGTACCTAATGCACAGCATGCTTCAGAGAACTAAGTGAGTTAAGATTTATAAAGCCCTGAGAATGGTGCCTGGCACACAATTAAGTACTATATGAGTATTTGTTATATAAATATACTAACCCCTCGATAAATGGTATCTACTCTCTTATTGCGGTCTCAGTCCAGAATTGGAGGATATTACCTTAATGTGTTATTGAGGCCCAATATTTTTACTCATCAACAATTGTAGGAAGCTCATTCTTAATGTAAAGGAAAACCTATAATTTGGAAGAGAGAACAACTGAATATAACTGTAGTTGCAAATATAGAAGCACAATATTGGTTATGTTGTAGACACCCATGTAATTGTGTTGAATGACAGGTTATGCTGTTCTCTTTCTCTGGAGAATGGCTTTGATGTTTGGGTAGAATTTGAATGTTAACTATTAAATATCACTTAACCAATATGTGTGGAGTTCTAGGCATGCAGTATGAGTGACATGTCTGAGACACACCTAATGATACAGCTGCGAGTGAAAAAGACAAGGTGCCTGCTTGTAAACTCCTGATGTTTACATCCCAGTGGTGAGATACAGAAGCAGGGTGTGCCAGGTAGGGACACAGCATAAACAAAGCACACACAGAGGAACAAGCAAGATGCAAGTGTCAGGGAACAGAAGGAGACAAACCAGACCAGAGTGGGTGGCCTGTACAGTGCAACTCAGGAGAGGCAAGTGGAAAGTCATCTTCATTACCAGAGAAGAGGTCAAAAGAAATGGCCCGAGCCAGAATGTTAAGCCCCTAGAGCTCCCTGCAAATGGGTTCTATCTAATGCTTGTGCAGTAATTGACATTCCAGTCTCCAGTTAAGACAGGAGGAGTGAGGTCAGGCAGAGACTACAGCAAGAGTTTTGGTTTCACATAACTTTCTGATTTCAATGGCTGTCAACATTAAAACTGAAACAAGGCCAGAGAATGTAGTAAATTTTTCTTCCCTGGAAAATTTTAAGAGCAAAATAGAGCACCAAATTTAGGAATGAGTTAGGGAAAAATAATGTTAAAAAAAATAACCTTTGAAGAACTTCATTCCCTCCCAGGACTCTGATTTTATATGCCAGTGAAATGCTATATGTTTATTAGATACTTTTCTGGGTTTGGGGGGTTTGTAATTCTAAATATAATAACTAGTTTTTCCCTTGGACTCAAAGCTCACATGATCTCTGACAAGCAGAGGGCTGCGTGAATCATGCAGAGTTGGTTACAAACTCTCAGATTCTGGGGTAAATGGGGGGAAATGGCCTGAAGAAGAAACTTCCCAAATCACACACTGATTTTAAATACTGACAAAATCAACCAGTGTCTCAAATTGGAAAGCCGTCACAGCTACCCCAAATGCAAGTAAATCAGATTAAAATGGGGACTGGAAAGCCTTTAGAAAACAGAGTAGAAAATAGAAGGGATGGAGAATGGCAGGAAGAGTAGTAATCCCAACTTCACACTGTGAGAAGCCAGAGGCTGCTTGGATCCAGATCTCCTGATTAAACCACCTTCACAACGAGTCTCTCTTCTCTGCTGAAAGGTCTACACATTCTGATGGGGTATTTGGAAGCACGTCAAAAGCTGCTAAATAAAAACAATCCTCTTAAATTTTCCATAGAAAACCAATTTGGGGCTTGATGTGTAGCTCCCTACTTCTTCTTACCTGGTGAACCAGAGTGGGAATAATAAAAAAATTTGCCTTGGAGGTCTTTAATCCAACTTACACCCAAATCCAGAGTGGAATTAAATACTGCATATAGAAGTTAGAAATGGAATCCTTCAACATGTGAGCAAAACAGGTTGGTTTCTCAATTCCTTTTCTGAAACCAAAGAAAATTAACGGACACTTCTGACCTTCTGACACTTAACAGCAGCCTCTGTCCTCTTTGGGAGACCTGTATTCTAGCGACAAAATCAGGCGCTTAAATCATATTCTGACATCTCAAATGGCAGAATTCTGATTGGAATTTTATGCTATAGCTGATGGGGAAATGTTAATCAACCACCTTTAAAACTCGTCTATCAATTAAATCCATTTTAATTTAAAAGCTATTTACCATGAACATACTGTAGATATGAAACTTTGGAAAATATACCCTACTTCAGCCTCCAAGAAGCTTGTGGCCCAAATGAGCAGCTAAGAGATGTGCACACGAAAAGTGAAATAACAATTGAAGGTGGCACATGATTAAGAATCACCTGGGTGATATACCAGAAAAGACAAAAACTCTATTTTGAAAAGATACATGCACGCCAATGTTCATAGCAGCACTATTTACATTGGCCAAGACATAGAAACAACCTAAATGTCCATCAACAGATGAATGGATAAACAAGTTGTGGTATGTATACACAATGGAATACTATTCGGCCATAAAAAAGAATGAAATTATGCCATTTGCAGCAATGTGGATGGACCTAGAGATTATCATACTAAGTGAAGTAAGTCAGACAAAGACAAATATCATATGATATCACTCATATGTTGAATCAAAAAAAATGGTACAAATGAACTTATTTACAAAACAGAAATAGACTCACAGACATAGAAAACAAACTTATGGTTACCAAGGGGGAAAGTGGGGCAGGAGGGGATAAATTAGCAGTTTGGGATTAACAGATACACACTACTGTATATAAAATAGATAAGCAACAAGGACCTACTGTATAGCATAGGGAACTATATGCAATATCTTGTAATAACCTTTAGTGGAAAAGAATCTGAAAAAGAAGATTTTATGTATATATAGACAGATAGATCTGAATCACTTTAGTGTACATCTGAAACTAACACAACATTGTAAATCAACTATATTTCAATCAAAAAAACCCAAAAAACATATTAATGTAACCAATAATAATAGTGACAATAAATAATTGTTCAAACATTGATACCAAACTTCACTTGTTAGACTATATAAATGTCAGAAAATAAAAATGAAGGCAAAAGCTGCTCTTAAAGTCACCTGGGTGATTTACGTACATATGAAAGGCATTCTAAGGAGCAAGGGGTCATGCTAGGTTCATGTGGCCCTAGCAGGTAAAACTGGAATTGGGTCTTAAAGTATGAGTAGGTTTCAGCCAGGCAGAGAGGGCAGGAGGAAGCTCTCCTGGCAGGAACATAGGCTCAGATGACAGCAGCAGATAGAAGGTGACAGGTCAACCAGTCACTTATTCTTTTTGAAAATCACCATGCTCACCCTAAATGACAATATGGATTTTTAAAACCCTTGATATTCAGTTCATCTATAATATTACATTGGGTTCAGTCTGTTTCTACTTCATGTCATTTTTGTACCCTCCTATGAAGAGCCCAGAATATTCTAGCATTGAGAACACCTTAAACATTAGAAGCCAGAATTCTTGGCATTAATTCAATAATAGGTTTTTGCTTCGTGGACTAACACATTGTTTTTGCCAGACAAAAGGAGAAGAAGAGACAGTAAGGCTGACAGACAACTTAAAAATATCTCATGAGATGACTTAATTGTGTTTCCTTAGGTAAGAGTTAAAAGGAATTGGATCAAGACTTGTTCAATTTGTGTCAGGACTAAACGCAGTTATTGTAAAAAAGCTTGTAAAACTTCAGATGCTTTATCTAGAACTGCATTTTAGCTTTTCGGTATTTCTAGTATTTCCCCAAGCTGCTCATCTGAGCTTGCAGAAGACCGAAGAGTTGCATTCAAAAAATGCAAACCGTAGCAATCTCACACACCTTTTCATTAGGGCATTTTCATTTATGGCTCAACCTGAGCCATAAAAGGGTGACAGCAAAAGTTGAAGGGACTTTTTTGTGTGACTGTAATCTAACTTATCTCCTGTGCTTCTGCTTTTATATTTTCACAATTCATTTTTATAATTCTTTGGGTTTATGGCATTTTTATATACCTTATTTCATCTAATCACCATAATAACTATAGAAGGTAGATATTATTAACCCTCATTTTATGGCTATGAAGAAACTGAAGCTCAGAGAGTTTATAAATTATTCAGAGAGAAAAACCAATCTCTGGCCAGTCTTTCTGAGTACAATAAAAAAATTGTGATCATAGTGATGATATGATGAGAGATTTTCAAATGTTGTGTATATAATAATAGTATGTAACATTAATAATGCCTTATAACCATATCACTGTTATTGGTTACAATATGGGAAAGAAGGCAGAAATTCAAAATGGGACAAAAATCACTTCTGATATAGCAACATCAATGGATTTGAAACTATTGCCTGGGACTTCCCTGGTGATCCAGTGGTAAAGAATCTGCCTTCCAATGCAGGGGACACGGGTTCCATCCCTGGTCAGGTAAGATCCCACATGCCGCGGGGCAACTAAGCCTGTGTGCCAACTAAGCCTGTGTGCCACAACTACTGAGCTCACGCGCCTCAACTACTGAGCTTGCGCACCTCAACCAGAGAGCCTGTGTACCGCAAACTACAGAGCCTATGTGCTCTGGACCTTGTGTGCCACAACTAGAGAGAAGCCTGTGCGCCGCAACGCAGAGCCCATACGCTGCAACAAAAGATCCCGCATGCCTCAACGAAGACCCCCGTGTGCCACAACTAAGACCCGACGCAGCCAAAAAAATAAAGAAGAAAAAAAGAAACTATTGCCAATACTAGTGATGTGGCTGAGCTAGTAAGGTATTTAATAAGAGTTTAAATTCAAAAGTGCACCACTAACTATTTTCAAGTTAAATGATTAAGAGTAAAAGAGAGTTTTCCTAAATGTTCTCTAAACACCTACAATTTAACTATGATACAAGGAAGTACATTAACATTTGTATTTATGGTCAATCTGCAGATTAAGTATCTCAAAGATGCATTCTGGAACATTTTGATTAATTGTTTAGTGGATTGGCTACTAAATTAAATACCTTGTATATTGACACATCCTCTGTATCGGCATAAGATTACGTAAACGTTACTAATTACACATTCTGAGATTGTATACCAAGCTCAAAGCTACTTCGAGTTCTCTTGATATTCAAGGCTAAGTTCAAGGATAGCCATTTCTAAGATACTCTTCTTTTCATCTTGATATTATGTATTATCATGTCAGTATTTTTGAATCCCTCCTTTTTTTCATTTTAATCAGACTCAGATAATGTTACATATCTGAGCTTACAATAAAATCACTGGCAGCAGAAGTCCTTCCTTCTAACTGTCCTCCACCCTCAGCCAGGTACTTCCAAATGTCCTTTTGATCAGCTGTTCCCAGGGGGGCCGATGGGTTTGTGATTCCAGAAGAGACTAAGCATCTTCCCTAATCTAGTCATTAATCATTAATTGCTTTAATAGTTTAAAATTTTTGCAAAGACAGTTCATCCATAATTATGCACGTATTATACCTTTGGGCATATGAAATATGAGACAATTTTCTATAACTTCCAAGGGCAAGGTAACAGATGATTTTTCAGACGTTTTTCCAGAGGCTACCAACATATAAATGTTTTTCAAGGAAATAATTTTTAAACTTATTTCCCTTAGGAGGTACCCCAGGGGCCTCAAAGGGCATTAGGGATGGTAAAAGCAGGTATTATGTTTAATCCTTCAACTCACCTCACACGGAGCAGTGAAACTGTTTCTAATAGTGATATGCCTCATAATGTTTGGGGGCTACCAAGAGCAAAACACTGATAGAAAACTATTGCTTTAAGGCTACCTATAGTGTATCTCTAGATACCTTGGAAGGTATATTGAAATTTTCAGAAGCCATGTCAAAACAAGTTTAAGTCACTTTTTTTGATGTGGTTATTGGTTGGAGGTGTTATTAGGACCAGGGCTTTGAGTTTTCTGCTCACCCAGTATGACAGTACATTTCAAATCACTTTTATCCAGGTTGCTGAAAAATCACTAGCTAGTAAAGTGGTGAATCATTTCCAATTACAATCCAAACCAGCAATTTCCTTTGTACCACGGACATTGTCTCCTATCACCACTCCTAAAGCTGCCAGCTCTTGTTTCTTTGCAAGGAACAAGCTAAAAAGAATTAACAAATGCTTTTCTGTTTCTGCATTCCTGCTCCATCCCATGAGAGCCCAAACAAAGTACATCACATGTACGTAACATGGAAACTTTATTTTCCAGGAACAATTTTGGTTAAATTTTGACATTGCACACTGACTTACTAGAGCAAGATGTGTTATTTACTTAACACATCCTTAAAAATATTACCAAACCTTATTTGGTTATGAGGCCTGATCAAATGCCCTCCTTAAGATTTAATCTACTTCATTTAACTCTGATTTTATAAAGAACGCTTAAGGCATTTTTATTAAATACTTTTTATGACAATATCTAGAGTCTATCACTATTATTTAGCAACAAAGGAAGACATGGATCCTTACAAAATGAAGTACACCACCCATCCACTGTTAATTTCCACACATTTATCTCATGGACTTTTTAAAAAATTAGAACTTGAGAAGGAACTTGGTGGATATGAGTCAGTGTAATGAACTAGAAAGAATACAGCATTTGTAGTTAGAAGATGGGGTTTTCAATCCCAGTTCTGTTACATGTCAGCTATGTGGCCTTGGGCATATAAATCCTTTGACCTTTCTGAGTTTTTCCTTATCCATTAAATGGAAATGACAATTCCTGCTTTTCACTTCCTCCCACAGACAAGGGGCAAATGTGGCCTGGTATGTATTGATAGAACTATGACAATTCAAAGTTGCCCCACCAGCCTTTTTCTCAACTCTCCTGACTTCTCCAGCTGGGTCTCCAGTGGCTCCCAGCACACTCAGAAGTTCAACAGCACCCTTACCCATGTGTAACCCTCTTGATTTAGAAGAGAAATATGCAGGCCTGTCATGGAATTACCATTTATTCTTATTCACTGATGATTCCAGACAAGTAATTCTGAGAGTCCCCACAGGGCTTAATAAAATTTGAAAACAGAAAAGTCTTCCAAACATAATTATCTTCTAAACGTAATTCACTTATGAAAAACCGCCACGTCCCCACTAAGTCCTGTTATCAGTCAGGGCACTCTGTCATTCAACAGAATGTCACTGCAAAAGTCATTACATAGAATGTTTCTCTCTCTTTCTCTCTCTCTCACACACACACAAAGACTTTCTACATCATGTTGGTAACTGTTAATGGTTGGATAATGAATTCCTTTTAAAATTCTTAGCCATTCCTTATAAATGAGCTCTGGTAAAACCAAATTTTAGTAACATTTTTATTCATTCCGATCATATCTACTTCATGGTGTAAGGCTTTATGAAGAGTCAGAAATTATTTGGGTAGTCTGAGAAATGCAAGATATACAGATATAGATACATATACACGTACAATTTAGTAATTTGAAGTGATTTACCTAAGTTGATTATATTAAGCAAATTATTATCACAAGTCTGTGATAATCATTATCACCATCACTTTATACATTATAGACCCAAACAAAGTCATTGAGACCAAGCACATTTTTAAAATTTTTGGTTGAATTTTTACTGTCTGTAAAACTGAAAAGACCCATGAGATGTCTTATTTTTCAACAAACTAGTTGTAGCCTGTTGTGATCAATGATAGATGTATTTGGCTGTTTCTCTGCTCCTAACCAAAGGCAGTCACATGGCTGCCTAAGCAACTGCGTTTTCCCACATTTTCCCAGTATTAGCCCCCATGGTGGCTTTTTCTATTTATTTTAATTTAAAAAATGCATTTCCATTTAGAACATATCTTGATGGCACAGTAATATGCAGCTCTGAGCGCTCCTGGGTAGCAGAAACAGCCTCTGAAGACCAGGAGCCTGAATCCACACGCCAAAGGGTGGGAGGTGCCGCAATTCCTAGAAAATGTGAGGACCAGGTATGAGCCCCTGCCTTGCCCACTCCCTCCCCCTCTAGCAATGCCATCTAGGTTGAAAATGGGTTACGGCAAATGTCAAGGAAAGTCTACAAATGAGCTACATGTGGAGCAGTCTCATGTTGCCATGGTAATAGGAAGACAGGGAGGGGGCATTAAAAGCTACTATTTTTGATTCTTAGACTGTTTTAGTAGCAATTGTCAAAGTCATCTCTGTGCCCCCCTTCACCTCCCTTACAGCCCTCCCAAAGTGCAGGGGCCTATTTAACTGCTGCCAAAGCTTAGCTGATAGATTCTCCATCAGCTGTCTGAAAACTGAAAGATCAACCCATTGTTCCTTCTACCTGACCCCCAGCTACAAACCTGATTTCTTCCCTGACTTGGCTGATTTGATTGAATTTTTTTTTTTTTTTTGACAATAGCAATACACAGGGTAGGACCTACTCACTTATGCTATCAGGAACAAAGTTAATTGCTTGGTAAGCAGTTAGTTAAATTTATGGATTGGCAGCACAATTTTGCCTGAGTAGAGCATCATTGTTGTCTATCCCATCATCCATATAGACCAGGTTCTACAAATCTCAGCATTTGTACATTAGCACAAAGGCTAATTCCTCTGGCATACGAGGTGGATGGGACTGCCGGTTCCCTCCCCCTTCCTACCTTCTCACTACTTTTGTAAGTAGCTCTGTATCACCATAAATGAGTCAGTTATCAATGCATTGCCTCTTCACTCCAAATGCATCCTTCAGTACCTGCTCTGCCATAATGGACCAGACCCTAAGCTTTTCTCCTGTACATTGAATGTGATATAAGCTTTGTCAATAGAGGGCGCTGCAAGGACACTGCAGGAGGTAGGAGGTTTCTCTTCCAGGTTCTGGTTACTGCACTTTGCTTTTCTTGTTCCTATTGCACGGCCTTTTAGTGGGACATGTGTGAGGGCACAACTGGTGGTGTTCTGCCCCAGCTGCATATCTGCACTCCCTCAATGACTTTGTAGCCCTGCCTGGGCCTGGTGACCACCTTCTCATGGCCTTCCCAATGTGGACACCCAGCAATCCAGGCCGTGTGCTCACAGTGGTACCCCTACTCTCTCTGCATCTGCCCACCTTGTTGTGCGCCTGCCCCAATTACCTGCACCTCAGAGGGATGTTTCCTACTTGCCTGGCACCTATAGACCAGCTCTAGAACTGGCAACCCAGCAAAGTTCTCCGCTACCCAGTGGGCTTCAACTACACCTTCTGAACCTCAGGCTTGGGGAAGGCACCGTCACAAGTTTGTCCTTCCTTGGATACTCTCCCTCAGCCCTATAGTACCCTTTAGAGTTATCTTTACATTTTTATAGTTACACTATCACTGCTTAGTAATTCTTTACATTAAATTTCCCCTGCTTAAATTACTGTGTGCTTTCTGTCTCCTGATTGGAATCCAACCGATACACCCCCTTCCCAAATGACCATCAGTTTGATCACCAACCATAATCTCTCTCCCTTCCTGGACTCATTCTGTATCCACCAAGGCTCCAAGGAATTGGTCAGAAAGAGTTTGGTACAATCAATGAATGTGTCAATGGTTTTGCAACCTTTCAAAAAGTGATGCCTACCCTCTCTTTGTGAATAATGACTTCTCCAGGTAAAATGGATAAAAACAAACTGGTTAAAAACAACACTCCTGGGCTTCCCTGGTGGCGCAGTGGTTGAGAATCTGCCTGCCAATGCAGGGGACACGGGTTCGAACCCTGGTCTGGGAAGATCCCACATGCCGTGGAGCAGCTAGGCCCGTGAGCCACAACTGCTGAGCCTGCGCGACTGGAGCCTGTGCTCTGCAACAAGAGAGGCCGCGATAGTGAGAGGCCCGCGCACCGCGATGAAGAGTGGCCCCCACTTGCCGCAACTGGAGAAAGCCCTCGCACAGAAACGAAGACCCAACACAGCCATAACTAACTAACTAAATAAATAAAATTAAAAAAAAAAAAAAAACACTCCTCCTTGAAAGAGACACTATTTCAGCCCCTAAGAAACTCTTCTTTAGTCAACTACACTTCAGTTAAAAAGGAAGAAGGAAAGAAGGAAACTCTTTTTTACCTAGAAGGATATATAGAGCCAATTTATGGTATGGCTTCTGCCATTGTTAACGTTGATGAACTCCAGCTGAACATACAGACTCTATTAGTCTAAAGTAACTAAATAACTGTGGGGTTTTTTTTTTTTTTTAATGAGAAGGTTTGTAGCGTGTCAGGTGAGCAATTGTGGCTTCCATTAGCCGAAGACATTGTGAGTATAGAGGCTAAAAGACATCATCTTGCTTACTGTGATCCATTCCATAAAATTGGTTAGTATCACAGCCTCCACTTCTGACTGATTATTATACATTCATGAATTGATACACAGAAAGTATTAATCAGCTTTCCAGGTAGCAAGCTCTTTCCAAAGCAACTCCCAATTTGAAGAATCCATTTTCTTTTGTGACAAAGCTATTTGATTTTCAGAGCATTTTCCTACCTAACGGCATAAAGATTGAAACTGAATTTTTTAATGTGCTTTAATTAGAAGAAACTTTTAAATAAAATGAATGGTAAGAGCTTTTTACAGAAAGGAAAATCAATTTGAAAATAAATTGTTCCCATCAGATCTCGTTGTGAATGGCATGTTGTTACTGGGAACAGAGTAAGACTATTCAGGGCAAAATCACGCTGGAATCATGAAGGACATATTAGAAACAAGCTTCCATTAGCAATCATGAAGGACATATTAGGAACAAGCTTCCATTAGCTGTCTTGGAAGATGCAGAGTCAATGAAAGTTTTTGCCTTGTAAAATGGATAGCTTTTGAAAAAACAAATTGAAAATTAAACAAAAAAGTTCATTAGATTTGGACCTTGTATCTCTCCTTAGGGAAGTAGTTTATATGTAATGGAGTCATGATCACTTATGTAGATAACAAAATTCCAGAAAAAAAAATATCTCCTCAAACCCCTCCTGCCATTGTGAACAGAGCACTCCCATTAAAAGACCCATTCCTTTGGACCTTTAGGGGTTTGGGATGTTCAAGAGTTGCCTATTAAAATGCAGATGTTCCTAACAGGAATGACCCTTTAAGTTTCTGTGAGCCAACTTTATCACAGAGAAGTCTTTGGAGCTGCTTTGTAATCATGACAGGTCCACAAGTATGGACACAAGCTAGATTTCTGGTGAGTTTTAGAGGTACCAGAAGAATAAGTACACATAGTTCTACAGCACTTTGTTGTTATAGGCTCACTGACATACATTGTCTTGTTCAGGAAGAATTGCTTGAAACATACATAGTTCATCCATTCTCCCAGGTGGGCAAGCCAGATCATCAAAGTGGAAGATACTTAGAAATACATTCCAGGCAACTTCTACATGTTTTGTTTTGTTTTTCTGGTTGTATTTACTTTGGTGTAATGCCATCAAAAATCAATACAACAAACAGCCCTAGGAAGCTCATCATCACATTAACTGTAAGACCATTGTCAAAGATTTTGCCATTACTTCATACACTGTCTTCTTTACATGGAAAAATTTCTGCCTAGTCTTGGAACAAATGATATTTGGCAGTTCTCTTGGGCAACTGGTTCCTTTTTTATATTATGGACGCTGTGAAGCATTCTATAGACAAGATTTCCTTTTTTCTATCCCACTCATTTTAATTCTCATTTGTCTTTGTTATGTGTTTCTACCTTTGTTTTCCTTTCATCTTTTATCTGGGTTTTTAATTTATGCTACATTTGTGAATAGTATATGTGTAAGTATGTGCATCTGTATGTGACATGTATGATTATGTGCATGTGTCTTTAATAGAGTCTTATTTATAAGCTACCTTAAAGAATTTTCAGAGCAAAGTATATTCAAAACACATAAACAACTGGTATCATTTAATTCTCACACAACCATTTAAGATGGGTATAATTGTGCTTTTGATTTTAAAAATGAGTAAAAGTTAAAGCTGTAAAATACTTTATCAATGTCATGAAACTAGTATGTAACAGAGCTAGTCTGAAGCACATTTTCTTTTTTGTTTTTAATTCAAAAGCCCATGCTTTCCCTCCCATACTTAACATCATGTTGAAGGAGAAAAAGATACTAAAGATAATAGAAATCCACAATTTTCCCTAGAAAGAGTCACTTCCCATTTTCACTGTACAAACAGAATGTTTAAATAAATGCAATTAAACTATCCTGACTCTTAGAGTAAAATATTCCAAAATCAGCCTATTGGACCCATCCTAAATGGGCCGGTAAGCCCCCATAGTGGGGCCACTTGGGTGGTCAGCCTGTATTCAGCAGAACCCAACTTTACCCAGACATTCAAGGACCCTCCCTCAGTACTTGTTAATGAGTTGGTTTCATCATCTCTTCTTTAAACCCTGCATTCAGAGGCTTGGGAATTGCATTTATGTATGTTGAAATTGATTAGTTGACATGACCTCTTTCTTTTCAACATATAAAGCGTGAAACTTCAATCTCCTAAGCTCTTTGTACATTTATTTTTAATGAGTATGTTCCCTGATCAGACAATCAAATCACAAGCTCATCCAGAGAAGCCTGGAATCCAAACAAGATGCCAGATAAAAACTATGAGAAAAAAAATAACCTGAGTGAATAGTTCTCTAGCTGTCAAGATCAGTTGCAGGTACTTGTTATCTTAAGAAATATACAGATACATGAAGGATACCAATCACATCTCTTATTTCATCTTTATCTCTGTGAATATGGGATTTGGTTGCAGGGAAGGGGAGAAGCTTGATAAAAATGTTTTTGGCCTTGTGATTGCATGGCCCTTATTTTCAAGGCTCATAAATTCCCATATGCTAGATATCTAATTAGTGTTATAATCTAACTTAAAAGGACTGGCTATTAACTTATGACCAAATGACTCCTAGAGAGTGGGAGATGGGTGGAGTTTAAAATAGCATTCAGTCAAATAAAGGGTGGTCTGCTCTGATTGCCCTCTGGAGGAGGGTTGTACTTGGACTCATATCCTGAGGTAGACGGTGCCTTAGTCATCTAGCTCAGATCTTCTCAGTAACATCCCCCAAATGCCTCTCTTAATTCTGCTTGAAACTCCCCATCTCCCAAAGCACCTCTTCCACTTTCAAGACATCCCAACTGTCCAAGACTCCCAGTCACACCACAGGCAGATCTGTTACCTAGAATTAAAGGCCCCTGGCAGCAGAGTACTCTCCCATAAAAACCTCTAAAGGACCTTTCCTTCGCTGTTGTGAAGTAACTGGGAATAATCAAAACAGTCAAATGTCTCCATCTGAAAGACAGCTAAAATGTCACTCAGGCAGGTCATTTACTGTAGGACAACAGGCTCACCTGCAGAATGGATGGACATGTACCCTAAGTTGTCTTTGGGGTCCTGGGGTCTCCACACGGGGGAAGAGAATGACTATAAAGTTCAGTTAGCAGTCCCTTACGTTTCTGTATTGTTTTTAAAGGGAATTACGAGCACCATACTCCCGACAAATGGGACTGCAGCCTCTCCCTGAGCCACTTTAACAGCAGTGGAAGGGTTTCTTCCCCCTCCTGTTTCTCCTGCTCCACTTCCTTTTTTGGGCCTCAGATGCATCTTTTAAATTAATCATAATCCCTGGTTCACGACACACTATCGTCACTGGTTCAAACATGGCTTCCTCTTAGAGGTGTGGGATAGGGAGGGCGGGAGGGAGGGAGATGCAGGAGGGAAGAGATATGGGAACATATGTATACGTATAACTGATTCACTTTGTTATAAAGCAGAAACTAACACACCATTGTAAAGCAATTATACTCCAATAAAGATGTTAAAAAAAAAATACATGCAAAAAAAACCATGGCTTCCTCTTAAATTTTTAAAATTTATTTATTCAATAATTTATTCACTTATTAATATAATAATGAGCCTACCATTCATGAGCCTACCATCCAACACAAAAACTAGAGTATTGATATTAATTGTATGTACGTTACCTATATGCTCTGTATTCTTCCTATCTCCCAACCTTCCCTCCCCCAAGATAACTGCTATATTGTTGATCATTCTCTTGTTTTTACATATCCCTAGTTTATTACATATATATGTGTTCCCAACATATGTTGTTTACTTTTACTTTTTAACTTTATAAAAAGGATATCATACTGTAGTTAATATTCTAGGTTTACTTTCTTTCAGTGCATGTTTAATTTCTCAGGCTCATCCAGATGGCTGCTTGTAGTTCATTTGTTTTCACTGCTATATAATATTCCATTGTGTACATATACCTTTATTTATTCTCCTGTCAGTGGACACTTGGCTTGTTTCTGAGATTTTGCTATCACAAATAGTGCTTCTATGTCTATTCTTATACATGTGTAGTAGAATCCAGCAGAATTACTGGATTATATGGTATGTGAATATTCAATTTTCCAAGGTAATACCAAACTTTTCCAAAGCAGTCGTAACAATATACACTCCTGCCAACAATGTATAAGAAATTCTGCTGATCCACACGCCCTCCAATACTTGCATCATCGAACGTGTTTTTTCTTACATAAAATGCCTGTTTATGACTTTTGTCCATTTTCTTACTGTATTATTTATTCAATTATATGTAGGCACTCTTTATATATTGTTGATATTAGTACTTTCTCAGTTGTATGTGTTAAAATCTTCTCCCAAATTGTAAGTATTTTCTTTATGGCATCTTTTGACAAACAGATGTTCTTATTTTTAATATAGTCAAATCAATCTTTTTTGTCTTGTTTAAAACTCCTACCCTCTCCCAAGTCATGATGAATGCTGTAATGAGCCACCCAGATCCCCGTTCAAACATGAGAGACTCCTTAGCTGAGGAGACCTCTCTCCCAAGGTCATGCTGCCTTCTTGGGGCAGCCTGGGTCCACTGATTGAAGCAGAGATCTTATACAGGCTGAACCCTTTCACTCAAACTCAGAATAGCTCTCAAAGACCATCCTATGTCCGAGTCTCTCTGTAGGATCAGTTGAAGCTTCCAATGAGACAGCATCCCTTCTCTCCTCCCTTTGCACAATCCTGCTTCCTTCCCTTCCACAATTATTGATCCCAGGAACACTCCCTAATAACCTCCTACAGCTAATCTCTGAGTCTGCCTCCCAGGAAGTTCACCTGCAACAAGGGATCAAAAGATAAACACCTAGATTTTTTATATATATATATCTTTATTGGAGTAAAATTGCTTTACAATGTTGTGTTAGTTTCTGCTGTACAACAAAGTGAATCAGCTAAAAGTATACATATATCCCCATATCCCCTCCTTCTTGAGTCTCCCTCCCACCCTCCCTATCCCACCCCTCTAGGTGGTCACAAAGCACCGAGCTGATCTCCCTGTGCTATGCAAGCTTCCCACTAGCCATCCATTTTACATTTGGTAGTGTATATGTCAGCGCTGCTCTCTCACTTTGTCTCAGCTTACCCTTCCCCGCCCCATGTCCTCAAGTCCATTCTCTACGTCTGCATCTTTATTCCTGCCCTGCCACTAGGTTCATCAATACTGTTTTTTTAGATTCCATATATGTGCATTAGCATACGGTATTTGTTTTTCTCTTTCTGACTTACTTCACTCTGTATGAAAGATTCTAGGTCCGTCCACCTGATTACAAATAACTCAGTTTTGTTCCTTTTTATGGCTGAGTAATATTCCATTATATATATATGTGCCACATCTTCTTTATCCATTCATCTGTCGATGGACACTTAGGTTGCTTCCATGTCCTGGCTATTGTAAATACTGCTGCAATGAACATTGTGGTACATGACTCTTTTTGAATTATGGTTTTCTCAGGGTATATGCCCAGTAGTGGGATTGCTGGGCCATATGGTAGTTCTGTTTTTAGTTTTTTAAGGAACCTCCATACTGTCCTCCATAGTGGCTATATCAATTTACATTCCCACCAACAGTGCAGGAGGGGTCCCTTTTCTCCACACCCTCTCCAGCATTTATTGTTTCTAGATTTTTTGATGATGGCCATTCTGACTGGTGTGAGGTGATACCTCACTGTAGTTTTGATTTGCATTTCTCTAATGATTAGTGATGTTGAGCATCCTTTCATGTGTTTGTTGGCCATCTGTATGTCTTCTTTGGAGAAATGTCTATTTAGGTCTTCTGCTCATTTTTGGATTGGGATGTTTGTTTTTCTGTTTGTTTTTCTGCATGAGCTGCTTGTATATTTTGGAGATTAATCCTTTGTCAGTTGCTTCATTTGCAAATATTTTCTCCCATTCTGAGGGTTGTCTTTTCGTCTTGTTTATGGTTTCCTTTGCTGTGCAAAAGCTTTTAAGTTTCATTAGGTCCCATTTGTTTATTTTTTATTTTATTTCCATTACTCTAGGAGGAGGGTCAAAAAGGATCTTGCTGTGATTTATGTCAAAGAGTGTTCTGCCTATGTTTTCCTCTAAGAGTTTTATAGTGTCTGGCCTTACATTTAGGTCTTTAATCCATTTTGAGTTTATAAGAATGAAATTAGAACACTTCCTAACACCATACACAAAAACACCTAGTTTTTACTCCTCCTCACAAATCCTCTGGTTAGCAGTTGCACCTATTAGAATTTTCTTATCCTGAAACACAACTAACCCCCTAGTAATCTCTGGTCCTTGTTTCTACTTTTTGAAACCAAACGGAAGGAATCTACTCCCTCTTCCTCACGACATTTTAAATTAGATGAGGACAGCTATCCTGTGCCCACTAAAGCTTCTCTTTTCCAGGCAAAAAAAAGTTCAGTTTTCTTCCATAGTCCCTAATGGGACAGGGTCTCCAGTCTTGTCTCCATCCCTGTTGACCTCTCCAGTTCACTCATATCTCTTTGCTTACTACTTGATATATTGAAAGAGATCTTTGATGTACACCATATGCAATATCAGAAACCCAGGTCCTGTCAAACCCTGGTACTTACTTCGTACATGACCTTCATATAGAAAGAATTTGGAGCACTGAGAAGTTGAAGCCTGAGAAAGCAAATCACCCCAGGGCTGAAAAGGATGCTGTCAGGTCAACTCATCCACTCCACTTGCTGGCAACTCAATCTGCTCTAGCAGGGACAAAAAAATTGCCTTTTCTATTGGTTCCATTTTGTATCCAACTAAAATGGTTTACAATCCCTCCTCCTCATTATCCCCAGTTCCTAGTAAATCTTTTCCAAAAATTAAGGGAAAGGAAAAGGCACATCTCCTGTTCAGTAGTAACCCAAGGTAATAGCTATTCTTTATGAATACCTTTTTTGAAAGAGCTGAAACATCACCTATTTCCCAAATGGGTATTGGAAAGATAATTGAGGCTTTAAAAGCTGGACTTAGAGGGTAAAGCATTGATACCTACTGCAGGCAATGTTGTCTTCAGCCTTTCCCACAATCTTATCTATATTTCTCTCCCACCTGTGGGTCTTTCTCCCTTTGTCACCTTATACCCATGGTCTCCCGAGCTTCTGGTCTGCTTCTTCTCAAATGCTCCAAGCTACAGAATGACTTCCTTTATTTTCTTCCCTCTCTTTCTAAAATCTCATGCAGTTCTCACTTAGGGTTCAACAAAAAGCTAGCCAGCCAAGCTAGTACAAGTGGCTGTGAAAGTAACTTTCCACCTGAACTTTTTGCAGAGACGTTCTCGTGTTTAAAAAAAAAAAAGAGGCCTTTTCTCTGCTTATTAAAGAAATACATGTCTCCTGTTGGAAACACTGAAAAATACAGAAAATCATCACACACACACACACACAAAAATCCCATCACACTAAAATAATAACTACTAACATTTTGGTGTGTATCTTTTCAGTCTATTTTCTGTGTAAATATATTTTTTCTTTTTAATTTTCTGAATTGGGGTAATATTTTTTTGAAACTCACCATTTTCACTTAATATGGCAGAAATATTTTTTCATATCATTAAGTACTCTAGACTATCATTTTTTCTTTTTAATTCATTTATTTATTATTTTGGCTGTGTTGGATCTTTGTTTCTGTGCGAGGGCTTTCTCTAGTTGCGGCGAGCGGGGGCCACTCGTCATCGCGGTGCGCAGGCCTCTCACCATCACGGCCTCTCTTGTTGCAGAGCACAGGCTCCAGTCGCGCAGGCTCAGTAGTTGTGGCTCACCGGCCCAGTTGCCCCGCGGCATGTGGGATCTTCCCAGACCAGGGCTCGAACCCGTGTCCCCTGCATTGGCAGGCAGATTCTCAACCACTGCGCCACCAGGGAAGCCCTAGACTATCATTTTTAACAGCTACATTGCATTCTATCATTGGGTGCTACATAATTTATTCTACCAAGTCCCCATTGTTAGATTTTTGGTTGTTTTCCAGTTCTATTATTTTAAGTAATTCTGCAATAAATATTCCTTAGATGAATCTTGATATGCATTCATATTTATTTCCTTAGAATAAATCCTTGGAAGTGAAATTTAAGACCGTGGGTAAATATTTCCAAATAGTTCTCCAATTTACTCTGCTCCATGGCCAGCAATATTTTAAAAATGCCTACCTATTTCCCCACACCCTCAATATCACTAGGTGTTACTGTAAAAAAATAAAATACTTTCCAATCTGGTTGGAGGCAAGGGGCCATTTAGGGTTCGTGGTGTTTATATCTCATTTATTTTCTTTATTTACTGGTAAAGTTAATTTGTTTAATAAAAGATAGTCATTGACCATTGGTATTTCATATTTTCATGTACTTCTTTTTTTGTCTTTCAATTTGTCTATTTTTCTTTCTCCTTGATCTGCATATTCTCTGTATGCATTAAGGATGGATGCTTTGTCTTCCATCTCTGTTGCAGTTTACCCCATTTTTGAAGAGGAGATTACCTGGTCTTCTTCATCCAAATGTCTCTCTAATGGATAAAATCGGAGGCAGTGTAATAAAGTGGTATGAAATTTTTCATAAAATATAAAGGAGAGGGCCGTTTTCCAGAGCTCCTGAAGGTCCCCATGCAGGTAACAAGGGCAAGTAAAAGAAGGCGGCTCTTTGCGTGAGACGTAAACTACTAGAGCCTGGTGGAACCGTACGCTCCAGGGATGCCGTGAAATGAGAGTAGCCTGTTTTCAGCCCTATGATGACTATACGACAAGTCCTGTGATGGCTCTCGCCACAGCTGTCAATATGGCAAAGGCCTCGGGGCTTTCCTGTCTCCTAAAAATCAGCTTCATATCAATTAGTATGTTCAGTGTGTCACCAGGGACAAGAGGAAGAAACAGTACTTCCTCCTGAGATAAACACTTCCACTTAGAGCTCATTAACGAACCGCAGCTCAGAAAGCTATCATCATAGTTTAAGCAACAAAGACACACTTCCAGGTCAATGCCTTGGGGAGTGGGTTCATTTTTGGTGCTTGTTAAGGACCTTATTAGGGCTTTAAGACACATATAAAATCTTTGCCTCAGTGAGACTTCCGAGCTCGTTTAAACTCCCAGCATGCCATCAGGGCTGGTATGAACTTTTCCATGTTTAGGGTTTATTTCTGACAAGAGAGAAATAAATGCATCATACTTTGTGAATGGGTCCTCTGGGAACCAACAAAGAAAAGTAACAGGAATAGGGAGGGAGATCCCCAGGGGCCTGGATGTGAATAGTTGTCCTGAAGCCTGGAAGAAGGAAAGAAACTATGTTGTTGGTGTCATTGTTTTTAGACTCTTATATGTAAATATTTTTATATTCTGACCTCTGCTGCTCAGTTGTGGTGCATCCTTTGAACAAGGACATTCAATGACACACACTGCACCCTAGTATCTCCTCCCTCCCTGTAGCACCCAACTTCAGCCAAAAACTATGAGGCCAATCAATGACATGTGTGACAAATCCTGATGTCATATTAAACTAGTTGTTGAATCTGAGGTAAGAGAAAAACAGTATGGTGAAGTCTCCATGTTCATTCCTTTGGCCTTTTCTAGAAGTCAGGGTAATCAGTGCTAGTAGGTATAACGAACAATCCCCGAATCTCTCCTGCATCACAGTCCAAAGCAGGCCAGGCAGCTCTCCTGGGAGTCTGTCCTGCAAGCAGTAACGTAGGCATCCCAAGCCCCTTCCATCTTGTAGTGCTGCCAGCTTAAATGTGGCAGGTACCTGTCAGGAAGATAGCTCTGGAAGGGGGAGAGAGAATATGGAAGAGGTGAAAGAAGACACAGGGAGTCTTATGGCTGTTGTCCAAAACCCAGTCACATGGCCCTGACCTAACTGTAAAGGAGGCTGGGAAGACACACTCCTTTGTGCTCAGGAAGAAGAAAATGAAATGAGATTTGGTAACCATAGCATCATCTCTACAACATCTGAGTTGGTTTACCCATATGAATGATTCAACCAGCTAAAAGACCCCTCTAGCCTAAAACTTTCTACACCTCCAGTCTTGTTGGATACATGAAATGTCCAGAGCAATATATCTTTAAGACTTTAAAGAGTAGATTGAAGGTGTCTAAGTGCATACCATGGACAGAGTCACCTTTTAAGGAATATAACCCAACATTCTTTCCAGTGTCCATTGTTCTCAGCATCTTAGGGAGGCAGAGTCAGCTACTTACCACCTTACCTACCGCAGCTTAGACCTGTGGGCTGTGCTTGGATGATCTCTCACAGACTGGGCATGAGCAACTCAGACACCTCAGAGCTGGCTGGTGCAATCAGTTAAAGAGAGATGATTCATACCAAATTGCTCCAAAACAGCCTGATCTAATGCTATCTTTTGTGAATCATAGATCTGAGGGGGATCAGGCCTTCAGCTCAGGGTTGCTATCTTGGGATACACCTGACAATTCTCCCTATTGCTGGAAAACTAGGACCCTCAGTAACTGTATGCCACTGAAATAAACCCCATTTCATAGTCTGTCTGGGCCTATCATTTAGCTCATAAGAGGTCCCTGGGAAAATCCCAAATGGGGCCTGAACATTTTCTGGCACAGAGTGTGAAACAACTGAAACCACGGCTCTAACCAAGGTGGGTCAAGGAAGGATGGCAGCGGTCAGGGGCACCTGAAATTCTGCAATTCTGAAATCCCATCAGGTCTCCCAACCCTAAGGGATAGGAAATGGTCTTTAATTAAGCCTTGGCTCTGCTCCGTGGGAATGGGTGCCAAGCCCACTGTTTTCCATGGCTGTTTACTGTCTGGAGTTCCTTCCTTTTCATTATGTTCCTTGGCTACATAAAAGACAGCATTATAGAATATGCCCTCCTTGAAGGGTGACCAACCATCCCAGTTTGCCCAGGACTGAGGGTTTTTCTCGACTGCAGGACTTTCAGTACCAAAACAAGAAAGTCCTAGGCAAACCAGGATGAGTTGGTCACTCTACCTTCTTAGCAGCTGAGCAGCTTTCTCAGACTGCTTCCTGCCTGTAGAAAGTTGGAGGCCCAAAGATATTTTTACATCTTGAAAAATGAGTCTCTTAAACTAGCCTATGGTGCTTTGGGCAAGATACTCACTCAAAACTTTGTTGGTTTTTTGTATTTGATTCTAGACAACTCTTTGTGACAAAAATCATATTCACAATTTTTTGAGATATCCAATTTACTTATTAGCCATTACTTTGATATATCAGCCTTCTGTGGGTCCATTGTGCCCCGCTGTAGGAGAAAAAAATCTATTAGGCACCTCTTTAATCCTTTCAATGACTTTTAAAAGCTTGATTTGGTCTTTCCCTGGAGGCTGAGCCTTAGTAGGTTTTTCATACTTATAGAACTTCTCAATGTTCTATTTTACTGGTTGGAGATGAGAAACAGTTTTGCCGTTCAACCCTGAAAGTTCCAAAATTCTTGAGCGCTATATATTTCCTCTCTATTCTGCTTGCAAATCAACCAGTTCTTTTCAGATCCCATCTCTTTCTTGTAGTATTTTATGACACACAACTTGTAACAAACAGCTCACACCATTGATATTCTGTCTCAAAACCTCCTCAACCCTCTTCCTAAGCTCTTTTGGTACATTTTTTGCCTTTCAGATTTTGACAGGTGACAATTTTGCCAAATATTTTGCCACTGCATAACACGGGTCATCATTTTTCCAACCTCTGTTATTGTTTCCTTACTATGTGCTGATGGAGCTCAAAGCCACTGCCACATATATTTTAGGCCGTATGCTGCTTCCTGTACCAATTTCCATCCTAGAGAGGTTTACACTGTAATAATTCTGCATAACAAACAATTCCAAGATCTCAGTGGTTAAAATAGTAAACATTTAATTCCACACTCACATATCTGTAGGTAACCTGCAGTTGAACAGATATCAGCTGGACTTAACGGAGCTAGGCTGGACCGCAGGTGTAGAGTGAGTTCTCCATCATTTCTGGGTCCATCTTTGATCTGAACATCCTGAACTAGCTAAGAGAGTCATCAAATATTGCCACCATTCCTGACGACCTTCAAAGTAATGGAACTCTCCTGTAAAGTCTGGAGTTGACCATTATCAGAACTAGTTACTCAGTTAATGAATCCACGAGGTAATGGGACACAGGAAAGGTACGTTTTAAAGGCAGGGACGCACCTAGAAATGGTCAGAACATAGGCTAACTAGGAGAGGGCAGGCTTAAGGGAAATAAGGGAAATGATCAGGGCTGGTCGACAGCAGTGTAATGATGGGAGCGCTCTGTGAAACCAAGGAGGGAAATGTACAAAGCTGGGAGATGATTTCTTTAAAACCCCAATATTTAATAAATATGGCTCTACCTGGCCCTGCCATATCTAACTCCTCCCACCTTTTTTTTTCACTCATAACTGGACATTCTCAGTAAGCTCTAACTCTGCCAACTCAAAATTAGTCTTACTAATTCAGATAAATGTTCCCTGGGGATGTTACTGACACAGGCAAATTCATAGCACGTGGTTGCTTGCCTCTGAATTTAACTGCAGGTGAAAAGCTATTACATTTACCCTCTGAGCTAATGAGAATGACTGCTTCAGTCTCATCTAATCTCCTGAAGGGGTTTGAAGTGGTATTTTGTTTTGTTTTGTTTTGTCTTGTTTTTTGACACTGTTAATGAGAAGATGCATGTGAAAAGCACTAAAGAAATTATATATCACCAAGTAGATGTTAGTTGTCATTGTGTAGATTTCAGGCAGATGATAGCTTTAGTTTCAAACATTACTCTGGCTGAAGCTGATGTTGAAATAGCTCAGAAAGTGTTAACTAGTCCAGTTCCTGAATAATACCAAGGGTCTAAGGATCAGACAGATAATGGGGGTTTACCCAGGACAAGCTCATGGACATCCAGTGTCAGGGTCTCCATGGAAACCATGAAATCATTCAGTCGTTCGACAAATATTTATTGAGTGCCTACCTGAGCCAGGCACCGATCTACGTGATGGGCATTCAGGGTTATACACAATGGACAAGACCCCCATCCAACAGCAAGGACACATAACCAAACTGCTTAGATTCAAATCTTGATTTTTGCCACTTAGGAGCTGGATGACTTTGAGGAAGTTTCTGTGCCTCTATTTTCTCATCTAAGAAAAGTGAATAAAGGTCATCATGAGGATTAAATGAGTTAATATTGCTAAAACACTTAGCACAGTGCCAGGCTCATAGTAATTAATATAATGCTTGTTAAATAAATGGGACTATATTTAGTGAATCAAGATAGACAATAAACAAATAAAGTAAGTACCATGATGAGGTACAAAGGGCAGCATGACAAAGAGTGACAGGGTCTCCTTCAGACGAGGTACTGCTCAGGAAGGGCTTCTTTAAAGAAGCAGTCTTCAGGGGGAGACCGGGGTGATGAGAAAGAGCCAGAGGAAGGACTGGGGACAGAGCGCTTCAGGTTGTGAAAGAATATAGAACAGCAGTGAGCTTGGTATGTTCTAGTAACAGAGAGAAAGCTGAGCGTGGCTGGGTCACATGGAGCAGACGGGAGATGGTGGGAGATAGAGGGAGATGTGGGACACAGAAGGAGATGGAAGAAAAGTTGAGAGATGGGGGCGGGGGAAGTCAGAGAACAGGCAGAGATCAGGTCGTGTGGGGCTTTGTGCATGAGCGGCTGGGGTGAGGACTTTTTAGAGTTTATTCAAAGGGCAATTAGATGTTTTTGAGCAGGGAAGGAATTGAATTTGTTGTGTGTTTTAGGAAAGTCCCCTGGCTGTTCTGTGGAGAGCAGACCATGCGATGTAGAAGTGGAAGCGGAGGCCAGGTGGGCAGCTGTTGCCCTCATCCAGGTGAGGGGTGGTGCTGCCTTGGACGGGGATGCACGCAGTGGAGATGGAGAGCACAGAACAGATTTGGGATATGTTTCAGCAGTAAAATGGGCAGGACATGATGATAAATAGGATGTGAGAGGTGATTTTAAAAAAAAGAAAAGGAAAACAGTCTGTTGAACAATTGGGTGGACAGAAGTACCAGATGGAAAGTTGAGGGTGGGGCAGCTTGTGGGGCGGGAGCCCTGGGCACCCAGGAACACGGAGCAGATGGTGAGAAATCCGGCATCCCAGCTCTGCCTCTTCCTATCATTGTGACTTTGAGCGCAAACTCAACTCCCATCCTTGCTAGCTTGGTCAACGACGTGAGGATGTTAACACCTTCCCTGATCACCTCTCAGGGAGTCTGTAAGGATCAGATTTGATAATAAAAGTAAAAGGCTTTGAAACCCTTAAGCCACCATGTAAATGTTAGGTATTATTATTATAATTGTCAGCACATCTGGGGCCCAACATCTCAGTCACTGAATACAGGTATTCAACAGAATTCTAATAAAACATTAAACAATATATTTTAAAAGACCTGGCCAATCAGCTTGCTTCCCCTCAACACAGTCATAGAAAGAAGCTGCATACCTAGCCATGTCCCATATCCATCATCACTTCTGTCTCCTCAGTGTAACCCAGTGGCGCTGGCAGCATTCTGATCATGAACCCAATGGCTGTGTTCTGGATCTAATGCGCTCTGACACTGTTGAAAGGAATTTTGTTTTGGATTTTTAAATGGGAGAAAATTCACAACGTTGAGATGTCACTCCCAAGGTTAGTGAGCCTAGTCAGAAAGAACTCTGAAGCAGGGAAAAATCAATCCTTTCTGGCTTTCATGGATGGAGTAATAGTCATAGCTGACATTAAGCTAAGAGCCTCCTTACAGTTTAGCAAATTTGCAGAAAAACCAGACCCCTGAATTTCATTATGTGCAACAATGGTATCTTTGTCCAAATCTATTTGTTCATTGTAGCACAATTTATTATATTAAAAGAATATAAGTGATCTAAAAGTATGAGAAGGGAAGCTTGGTTAGTTAAATTATGGTATCTACCTATAAAGAACTGTATATACTTTAAAAATGATTATACATATTGCATATATTAATATAGTTATGTTAATAACAAACTATTAAGTAAAAAGTCAGGTTATAGGCTTTGTATATGGTATATAGCCTCATTATGTTTTTAGCATATGTATTTATGCATGTACTATATATACATGATTTTTTTGAAGTTTTGGAACAATTTCAAATGCACAGAAAAATTACCATTATAATACAAAAACTTCTCTCCTGAGCCATTTGAGAGTAAATTGCTGGTATGAGAGGCCTCGAGTGAACCACTCTGAGAGCTTCTTTCAGTCCCTGGAATTGGAGGAACACAGGGTCTAGTGCTTGACACCTGCCTGGGAGGGGAGGTGGCTAGCGTGTAAATGGCCTGCATTTCCACATTGGAGAGCCCAGGACGTCTGAGATCGCATGGGGCAGAGGTGACCTCTGCAGAAGGAAGCCACACTGGGTCACCTGGAGAGGACCTCCTCCCAGGAGGGTGCTGGAGAGGCCAGGTGACCACCGGAGAGGGTGGGCCTGCAGAAAGTGGGGACCTAGGGCAGCTCATCAGCTGCCAGCAGAGGAGGCAAAGGTGAGAGGCACCTGGAGATAGAAGAACCTCCAAAAGAACTGCTCAGGCGCCCACAGGAGGGAAATCAGCATTTGAATTCTGAGCCACCCAGGGGCCCAACATTATACTACAACCACACAGGCAAGTATGAGTCCTCCAGCGGCTTCCCTCTTCCTTCCCCAACCTGCAGCCCTGGAGGAGCCAGATGCTGTCTGGTGATGGGGAATGAGGAGGAGGGCTTGGAAATGGAGCCGCTGGCCACGCCCCCCCCGCCCCCGCCCCCCCCCGCCACTGCTTTCTAACCCTGAGCAGGTCCTGGATGGGACAGGAGCTTAATTGTATGGGACTTTGCAGGAGCTGGACTTCTCTCCTGAATGTGACCAGTGCATTTTTTATGGTTATGAAAATGACTGGGAAAGTTCTAGGACCCACCCCAGATTGTACACAGGAGCAGGGAGGAGTGAGTTGAGGGAACCTGTTGAAAGAGGCAGAGGTGGAAAATAATAAAGCAATTTTCTACTTGTACTCTATTGAGCTTGTTTGATAAACTGGATACTTAAAAGAAAATATTTAGTTTGAGCATGAAACTTATCTCTAAATGTGAGAAAGAATTCTCATTTTAATAAGCTGTTTTTTCCAGCTTTATTGAGATATAATTGACATGTAACATTGTGTAAGTTTAAAGTGTACAGTGTGGTGATTGGATACTCATTACTTTTTTTTTTTTGGCCTATTGTAATCTATTGATAACTTACTAATTTTCAAAAATTAGCTCGGTAACCCTCTACTACATATCCCATTCAATTACTGTGTTTGTGTGTTTTAAGAATCCTGCTCGCGAAATAACATGAATAATACTTCTCTCATAAAATGCCCCAGGAAGGACTTTTTAAGTGTTATCCACATGGTAATTCTCTAACACATTTCCAGAAAGAGTAGATTACACATGAACCCTGACACAACCCGTTATCTCAGGAGACACTGAATTAAGCTTGGAAAAAGAGGATATTACATTCGGTTTCTGTAGCATTCCATTTTATGCTGGCAAGACACCTATCAACGTTGAACTGGCAGCAATAAATTACCTGGGGCAATTTTTTAAATGTGACCTGAATTATTGAGATCTCAAATGCCAAAATATCAATTTTTTAACTTATAATTTTTAAAGTTAATGGTTCTTTCTAGAATTACACAAATCCCATTTTCCCAGCTGCTGGTTTATCATTTTATTTTATCCTTCTGGTTGTCCTAAAACAGTACCGGAATTATTCATTTTCAGAAAACATTTTTATTGCTTGCATGGCAATTTCCTCCCATTATTTTGGAAAATAAATGAATTGAATGTTCTTTGAAAATAAATACTTCGAAGCACATGGGAGAAAATTACAAGAAAATTATGAAACCTAAGTTCAAAAAGAAAACCGGAGGTTTATGAGAATCAGCTAAATTCTATGCTGACATGGGTTTCTGACATTGTCCTCTGTTAGACTGTGTGACTTGCAGAGCTGGTTTGCTTTTTGTAGCCAGTACTTAGCTATGGAGGTCACAGAAGTCCCCCCATTGGCATATGTGTCCATACGTCATACAGGAGGGCCAAGGCATACCTGGAGGGAGGTGGCAGTGGTTGGACAGGCATAGGCGACTGCTGGGATGTGATCCCTCCCCCTGAGGTCTTCAGAAAATGAGAAAGAGACATTCTTAAGTGTAGAGACCAGGAGGAAAGGTTGTTCTGAGCTTCTGCTCTGTTCTACAACTCTCCCTCCCACAAAATACAAGCCAAATCCCCTCTTCATGCCTCCTTTCCAAGGAATAGCAAGGAATGAAATCATCAATTTAATAACAACCTCTTGATGTCTTCAGAACTAAAATGCCTCCCAGATGGGAGCCAATTAGCAGGTCTTAGTTTTATTCAATCTCTTCTTCTTCAGGTTTCAGTGCAATTTCAGGGAATTCCATTAGCTGCAAGGGTAACTTTTGCCTTATCTGAAAACACTCCTTTACTTTAAAAAAAATAATAATTTAGTTATTTATTTTGTTTTATATAGCTCTTACATTTCAGAAGGCCATCATCTCGTCTTCAATATACCCAAACCTACTTTTGGCTTAAAAAAATGCAAAAAACAATGCCAATCTGCCCCTTCAGGAATCATCCAAAAAAAAAAAAAAAAAAAATCAAGTCTGCAAGGAAAGACAGTTGGAGGAGAGGTACTTTTAGAACACTTGCAGCCATCAATGTGTCATTGGTAGACTGTGTGATATGGAGAAACAGGAACACATGAGTGATATTCCTGGCTTAGTCGCGATGTGGCTTAACTCTGTGGCCTAAGTTACCAGAAAAACTCCATAGTCCTTTCTGCCCTTACAAAATGGTGTATGATTCTAGGTAAAGGGACTTTATAATTCAACAAATGCAAGACCATAAAATAACTTTTTAAAGATTCATAGAAGTTAATAATGTACCACCACCATAATTTATCCATGAAAAGAAAACATTTTTGTAATGCCTGAAATGGTAACAGTGCCAGTACTTGTTATTTTCACATGTTGAAAGCAGGTATTCAGTTGTTTTGCTTTTGAATGAGAACACCCTGCCCTCTCCTGAACTCCCACGATTAGGGGCTATGTTCCTTTAAGGCAGAAAGCACTGTTTTACTTGACATGCTCTTATCGGGGGAAATCCAGTGGCAACATCAGCAAGAGCTCGTGGGGCTCTCTGCAAGAAATGTTCCAAGATTTCAGATTTCTGAGATTGAAGAGTGTGAAATGTATCTTGGAAACAAGGCAATAAATGATGTATTTGGACAGAAATCTCTGGGATAAAAAATAAGAGGAAACTGCTGGCTTGATTTTGCAGTAACATTACCAAGACTGGAGAGCAAAAGGGCATATTTCCCAGAAAATATCATGATTGCCACAAAGTTGACCAAGTTGTGTTGTGGATAATTAGGGACCCCAATGTTCTAAATCATTTAGGCAAAAAAGCCAGCCAGACAGGAGAAGGGAATGAGATTTCTGTTAGGTAAAGAAGGATGGACGGGGCAACTACAATAAACCACCTGCCAGGTGTTCTCACCTAGGGTCCCAGCTGCTGTCCTCTGGACCCACAGAAGAGATCCTCACCATGATGGTTAGTTATTTTTTGTTTTGTTTTTCTTTATTTTTGGCTGCATTGGGTCTTCATTGCTGCATTCAGGCTTTTCTCTAGTTGTGGTGAGCGGGGGCTGCTCTTCGTTGCGGTGCGCGGGCTTCTCATTGCAGTGGCTTCTCTTGTTGCGGAGCACGGGCTCTAGGTGCATGGGCTTCAGTAGTTGTGGCACGTGGGCTCAGTAGTTGTGGCTTGAGGGCTCTAGAGCGCAGGCTCAGTAGTTGTGGCGCATCGGCTTAATTGCTCCGCGGCATGTGGGATCTTCCCGGACCAGGGCTTGAACCCATGTCCCCTGCATTGGCAGGCAGATTCTTAACCACTGCGCCACCAGGGAAGTCCCATGATGGTTAGTTTTATGTGTCAACTTGCCTGGGCCATGGGTGCCCAAACATTTGGTCAAACATTATTGAGTGTTTCTGTGAGGATGTTTCTAGATGAGATTAACATTTGAATCGGTAGACGGAGTGAAGTCGATTGCCCCTCTGATGTGGGTGGACCTCATTTAATCAGTTGAAGGCTCAAATACTGTAAAACAAAAAGACTGAGTAAGAGGGAACTCCTCCTGCCTGACTGCCTTGAGCTGGGACATCAGTTTTTTCCTGCCTTCAGATTTGAACTGAGACATTGGCTCTTCCTGGGTCTTGAACCTACCAGCCTTCAGACTGGAACTTCACCATAGTTTCTCCTAGTTCTCAGGCCTTCAGACTTGGACTGGAACTTACACCATCAGCTCTCCTGGGTCTCCCGCTTGCCAACTGAAGATTTTGGGACTTGGCAGCCTCCATAATCACATAAGCCAGTTCCTTATAATAAATGTATGTGTGTGTGTGTGTGTATGTATCCTATTGGTTCTATTTTCCTGGAGAACCCTAATATACACTCATGTTCAAATATCTTCAAATATAAGAACATCTATCCATTTCTTACGGGGGAAAAAAAATACTTCCTGATACACTGCAGGGAAAGTAACATCTGGTGCGGCCCATGTAGTACAGAAGCACATACTTAATCATCCTGCTCACATTCAGAAGCCTGTCTGGAGACCTAAATAGAAAGGCAGACAGAGGACCCAGAGAGTCCATGAACATTGTCTTTAGTCATGGAAAGCAGGGGGTGCTGTGCTGGGGAGCAGGGCATGCTGCAGGGCAGGGTAGGGAGAGGAACAGTGGGACACAGGGATGGAAACAGTGTGCTCCTCCTCTCGGCCAGGCACGTGCTAGGTGTCCTACGTGCAAAATCCAAACAACAATCTTGGGAGGTTCATGCTTAATTTTTGTTTATTTAACACAATTTAGAAAATCATATAATTCCATTGATTTTAAAGTCAATAAGTCAGGAAAACAAGGCAAAGAGAAATTAACAGTATAGGAAAATTAGATGAATTCAGGGTGAGTTTCATCCAAAAAATGCAAATTACAAAATCTTATGCAAGAGCCAGAAGTAGAGCATAGATTGGTCTAGTAGTGCTCTAGCCCCTAGTGCAAACGGGAGAGCAGGCTCAAGTCTGTGACTCATAGTCTTCAGAGGACAATGGCAAGGGAAACAGAACTCCTCCTGGGGTTGATACAAGAGAAACATTTTCCCCAAGCACCGTTGGAAACAGAGCCCTGTGGGCTGTTGGGAGCAAGAGCCTCCCTATAGAAGTTCTAACGAGCAGCTTCACAAGGCCACTTCTCATCATGTTCTTCCATGAGGGCACGTAGAGTAATGCCATCCAGTAAAAGCAATCGTTCAGGAAGCAAAGCACCAGCCCAGATACACAGCTCTCCAAAGGTCTCTCTTAATCCGAAAGGTAATTTTTAGAGTAATCTAAAACAAGGTTCTTACTGGGGCATTTTGGAAATTTATGCTGAAGTTTTGGGTTATCACAATGTGAGGCTGGCCCCTGGCAGTCAGCAGGCAGGGCCCTGGACATCCTGCAATGGGTGGGAGACAACAAAAACCTTCCCATATCCCTTGAGGCTTTATAGATATAATACTGGATGGTCATGGAGACGGAAAGCTTGTTATCACATGCTCTCATAAATAGCTGGTGGGAAAGCGAGATGGTGAAACTTCTAGAAGAAGAAGAATTCTTCTAGAAGAATTTGGCAATATCTAAAACTCTAAATATTTGACCCAGCAATTCTACTTCTAGGAATTCACTCTCAAGTTACACCTCCACAAATACAAAACAACATGTGCACAGGTTACTTGTTGCCACATTAGCTGGAATTTTAAAAGACCGGAAACAATACAAATGTCTATAAATGGGGAATTGTATTGTCCCTGGTTGAATCAACTAAGGGACATCTATACAACAGAGTGTGATATAGCCCTTAAAAAAGAATTAGGAAGGTTGACATGGAGTGACTTTAAGATATGTATAATATCTATAGCATATGGTATGCTACCTTTTTATATTAGAAAGAAAAGGAAACCCTAGACTAATAAACCAAAAATGAAAATCATTACTCATGGGAGGTTGAGAGAGGAAAATGAAGTGGAGGGGGTAGGAATGGGGCAAGAATTCTCTTAGAATAACTTTACTCTTTTGATTGAAGTGTAGTTGACTTACAATGCTGTGCCAATCTCTGCTGTACAGCAAAGTGACTCAGGTATACACAGACATACATTTTTTATAGTCTTTTCCATTATAGTTTATCACAGGATATTGAATATAGTTCCCTGTGCTATACATTAGGACCTTGTTGTTTATCCCTTCTAAATGTGATAGTTTGCATCTACCAACCCCAAATTCCCAGTCCATCCCTCTCACTCCCCCATTCCCCCTTGGCAACCACAAATCTGTTCTCTATGTCTGTGAGTCTGTTTCTGTTTTGTAGATTGGTTCATTTGTGGCATATTTTAGATTCTACATATAAGTGAGATCATATGGTATTTGTCTTTCTCTTTCTGACTTACTTCACTTAGTATGATAATCTCTAGTTGCATCCATGTTGCTGCAAATGGCATTATTTCATTTATTTTTTATGGCTGAGTAGTATTCCATTGTATATATGTACCACATCTTGTTTATCCATTCATCTGTTGATAGACATTTAGATTGTTTCCATGTTTTGTCTATTGTAAATAGTGCTGCTGTGAACACAGGAGTGCATGTATCGGTTTTTTTTAGAATTTTATTATTTTTTTATACAGCAGGTTCTTATTAATCTATTTTATACATATTAGTGTATATACATCAATCCCAATCTCCCAATTCATCCCACCCCCCCACCACCCCACCGCTTTCCTCCCTTGGTGTCCATACGTTTGTTCTCTACACCTGTGTCTCTATTTCTGCCTTATAAAACAGTTCATCTGTACCATTTTTCTAGATTCCACATACATGCATTAATATACGATATTTGTTTTTCTCCTTCTGACTTACTTCACTCTGTATGAAAGTCTCTAGGTCCATCCACGTCTCTACAAATGACCCAGTTTCATTCCTTTGTATGGCAGAGTAGTATTCCATTGTATATATGTAGCACATCTTCTCTATCCATTCATCTGTCAATGGGCATTTACATTGATTCCATGACCTGGCTATTGTAAATAGTGCTGCAATGAACACTGGGGTGCATGTGTCTTTTTGAATTATGGTTTTCTCTGGGTATATGCCCAGTAATGGGATTGCTGGGTCATACGGTAATTCTCTTTTTAGTTTTTAAAGGAACCTCCATACTGTTCTCCATAGTGGCTCTATCAATTTACATTCCCACCAACAGTGCAAGATGGTTCCCTTTGCTCCACACCATCTCCAGCATTTGATGTTTGTAGATTTTCTGATGATGCCCATTCTAACTGGTGTGAGGTGATAACTCATTGCAGTTTTGATTTACATTTCTCTAATAATTAGTGATGTTGAGCAGCTTTTCATGTGCCTCTTGGTCATCTGTATGTCTTCTTTTGAGAAATGTCTATTTAGGTCTTCTGCCCATTTTTTGATTAGGTTGTCTGTTTTTTTAATATTGAGCTGCATGAATTGTTTATATATTTTGGAGATTAATCCTTTGTCCATTGATTCATTTGCAAATATTTTCTCCCATTCTGAGGGTTGTCTTTTCGTCTTGTTTATAGTTTCCTTTGCTGTGCAATAGCTTTTAAGTTTCATTAGGTCCCATTTGTTTATTTTTGTTTTTATTTCCATTACTCTAGGAGGTGGATCAAAAAAGATCTTGCTGTGATTCATGCCCAAGGGTGTTCTTCCTATGTTTTCCTCTAACACTTTTATAGTGTCTGGTCTTACATTTAGGTCTTTAATCCATTTTGGGTTTACTTTTGTGTATGGTGTTAGGGAGTGTTCTAATTTCATTCTTTTACATGTAGCTGTCCAGTTTTCCCAGCACCACTTATTGAAGAGACTGTCTTTTCTCCATTGTATATCCTTGCCTCCTTTGTCATAGATTAGTTGACCATAGGTGCATGAGTTTATCTCTGGGCTTTCTATACTGCTCCATTAATCTATATTTCTGTTTTTGTGCCAGTACCATATTGTCTTGATTACTGTAGCTTTGTAGGATAGTCTGAAGTCAGGGAGTCTGATTCCTCCAGCTCCACTTTTTTCCCTCAAGATTGCTTTGGCTATTTGGGGTCTTTTCTGTCTCCAAACAAATTTTAAGATTTTTTGTTCTAGCTCTGTAAAAATTGCCATTGGTAATTTGATAGGGATTGAATTGAATCTGTAGATTACTTTGGGTAATATAGTCATTTTCACAATATTGATTATTCCATTCCAAGAACATGGTATATCTCTCCATCTGTTTGTGTCATCTTTGATTTCTTTCATCAATGTCATAGTTTTCTGAGTACAGGTCTTTTGTCTCCCTAGGTAGGTTTACTCCTAGGTATTTTATTCTTTTTGTTGCAATGGTGAATGGGATTGTTTCCTTAATTTCTCTTTCTGATCTTTCATTGTTAGTGTATAGGAATGCAAGGGATTTCTGTGCATTAATTTTATATCCTGCTACTTTACCAAATTGATTGATTAGCTCTAGTAGTTTTCTGGTGGCATCTTTAGGATTCTCTATGTATAGTATCATGTCATCTGCAGACAGTGACAGTTTTACTTTTTCTTTTCCAAACTGTATTCTTTTTATTTCTTTCTCTTCTCTGATTGCAGTGGCTAGGACTTCCAAAACTATGTTGAATAATAGTGGCTAGAGTGGACATCCTTGTCTTGTTCCTGATCTGAGAGGAAATGCTTTCAGTTTTTCACCATTGAGAGTGATGTTTGCTGTGGGTTTGTCGTATATGGCCTTTATTATGTTGAGGGAGGTTCCCTCTATGCCCACTTTCTGTTGAGTTTTTATCATAAATGGGTGTTGAATTTTGTCAAAAGCTCTTTCTGCATCTACTGAGATGATCATATGGTTTGTTTCCTTCAATTTGTTAATATGGTGTATCACATTGATTGATTTGCATATATTGAAGAATCCTTGCATCCCTGGGATAAATCCCACTTGATCATGGTTTATAATCCTTTTAATGTGTTGTTGGATTCTGTTTGCTAGTATTTTGTTGAGGATTTTTGCATCTATATTCATCAGTGATATTGGTCTGTTTCTTTTTTTGTAGTATCTTTGTCTGGTTTTGGTATCAGAGTGATGGTGGCCTTGTAGAATGCATTTGGGAGTGTTCCTTCCTCTGCAATTTTTTGGAAGAATTTGAGAAGGATAGGTGTTAGCTCTTCTCTAAATGTTTGGTAGAATTCACCTGTGAAGCCATCTGGTCCTAGACTTCTGTTTGTTGGAAGATTTTTAATCAGAGTTTCAATTTCATTACTTGTGATTGCTCTGTTCATATTTTCTATTTCTTCCTGGTTCAGTCTTGGAAGGTTATACCTTTCTAAGAATTTGTCCATTTCTTCCAGGTTGTCCATTTTATTGGCATAGAGTTGCCTGTAGTAGTCTCTTATGATGCTTTGTATTCCTGCGGTGTCTGTTGTAACTTCTCCTTTTTCATTTCTAATTTTGTTGATTTGAGTCCTCTCCCTCTTTTTCTTGAGGAGTCTGGCTAATGGTTTATCAATTTTGTTTATCTTCTCAAAGAACCAGCTTTTAGTTTTATTGATCTTTGCTATTGTTTCCTTTGTTTCTATTTCATTTATTTCTGCTCTGATTTTTATGATTTCTTTCCTTCTACTAACTTTGGGTTTTGTTTGTTCCTCTTTCTCTAGTTCCTTTAGGTGTAAGGTTATATTGTTTATTTGAGATTTTTCTTGTTTCTTGAGGTAGGATTGTATAGCTATAAACTTCCCTCTTAGAACTACTTTTGCTGCATCCCATAGGTTTTTGATCATCGTGTTTTTGTTGTCATTTGTCTCTAGGTATTTTTTGATTTCCTCTCTGATTTCTTCAGTGATCTCTTGGTTATTTAGTAACGTATTGTTTAGCCTCCATGTGTTTGTGTTTTTTACGTTTTTTTGCCTGTAATTGATTTCTAATCTCATAGCATTGGGGTCAGAAAAGATGCTTGATATGATTTCAATTTTCTTAAATTTACTGAGGCTTGATTTGTGACCCAAGATGTGATCTATCCTGGAGAATGTTCCATGTGCACTTGAGAAGAAAGTGTAATCTGCTGTTTTCAAATGGAATGTCCTATGAATATGAATTAAATCTATGTGGTCTATTGTGTCATTTAAAGCTTGTGTTTCCTCATTTATTTTCTGTCTGGATGATCTGTCCATTGGTGTAAGTGAGGTGTTGAAGTCCCCTACTATTATTGTGTTACTGTCGATTTCCTCTTCTATAGCTGTTAGCATTTACCTTATGTATTGAGGTGCTCCTATGTTGGGTGCATATATATTTATAATTGTTATATCTTCTTCTTGGATTGATCCCTTGATCATTATGTAGTGTCCTTCCTTGTCTCTTGTAACATTCTTTATTTTAAACTCTATTTTATGTGATATGGGTATCGCTACTCCAGCTTTCTTTTGATTTCCATTTGCATGGAATATCTTTTTCCGTCCCCTCACTTTCAGTCTGTATGTGTCCCTAGGTCTGAAGTGGGTCTCCTGTAGACAGCATATATATGGGTCTTGTGTTTGTATCCATTCAGCAAGCCTTTGTCTTTTGGTTGGAGCATTTAATCCATTCACATTTAAGGTAATTATTGATATGTATGTTCCTATGACCATTTTCTTAATTGTTTTGGGTTTGTTTTTGTAGGGCCTTATCTTCTCTTGTGTTTCCCACTTAGAGAAGTGCCTTTAGCATTTGTTGTAGAGCTGGTTTGGTGGTGCAGAATTCTCTTAGCTTTTGCTTGTCTGTAAAGCTTTTGATTTCTCCGTTGAATCTGGATGAGTTGGTTTGTAAATACATCTCCCACTAAAAGAAATTAGAGACCCTTGGATAAATGGATAATTCCAGTACTAAGGAAGGAAAAGCAAAGTTGCTTTCAAAGATGGATGGCAGATATGTCAAGAAGTTACAGGAATCTGAATGTGGTACAAGACAACTGGCCTGGATTCTTCCAAAAAAAAAATTAATGTCATGGGAAAAAAATGGTGGAGGGATTGTTCTGGATTAAAGGAAACTAGTAAAACATAATAAAAACAATAGATGAATGTTGATTGGATCCTGATTTTTAAAAATCACAGTTGTGAAAATAATGGTTGGGTCAATTGAAGAATTTTGTACATGGACTAGATATTAGATAATATTATGAAATTACTGTTAATTTTTTTGGCATGATAACACTATTGTGAATATGTAAGAAAATATCCTTATTCTTAGAAGCTGCATAATGAAGTAAAGTGTAATATCTACAAACACTTTCAAATGATTCTGAAAAAAAGAAAAGTTGAATTTTGCTGAAGGGTATACACCGGTATTCATTTTGCTATTCTTTTCACTCTTGTATGTATTTGAAATTTTTCATAATAAAAACTTGGGGGTCAAAGTTTCTACTTTATTTTAGTGTAGACCCTTACTTTATTTTGTATATAAGCCCAAAATATTTATTGGCACAGTTTTTGATCAGTGAATTTTTCAGGAATGCACCTTCTATATGAATCAAGAGAAGCTCTCAGTTTTGTTTGGAATTTAAACCAAAGTTATTCACCATATACAACACACCTCTACCAACCTGCCTGGATAGCTGTCACAGGTAAAGCATCTGACTGGTTCATTTTTCCTTCTGGAGTGGCTGTGCTCAGCATTTAATACTTCATATTGAAATATACCACATTGTATTATAACTTAATCTCCTTTTATGTCTTCTTTATATTCTAGTTAATATAGTATTTTGATTTAAAAAAATTTTTATGTGTAGATAGCTTATGTTTCTCAAGAATTTCATTTCAGAATAGTAAAAGGAGTCAATATAAAGCTTTGTTCTAGGAAGGTAGTCTGATAGGGTAGGAAATGATTTGGCTGCAGGATGGCCATAGTACACATCCTTCAGGGCAAAGCACACAGGCATGATTTTTCTCAACTAACCTTTTGACAGAAATTGAGTGGCAGCCCCATAAAGGGGACAGCCACTGAGGAACTGCCCGACTGTCAGCAAAGAAGCCACACCCCAACAGTGAGCCTGGCCTCGGCATAAGCTAAAATCTTCACTCCCTTACATTTGTGCTTGAAAATAGAAAAGTTGCAAACAGACAGATATGTAAGACTCCAGAAAGTTTCATTTGAGGGTTTGTTTTTGGTCTTTGTGAGAAGAAATTTCACTGAAGTGTCTATCTTCTTTTTTGTAGCATTTCAAGAAGTGTGTGATAGCTCTGATAGTAAGTACAGGGATTACCTTTTTCTGAACCAGAATTGGGATGTGGCTTGACAAAGAATCGTCTATGACTGCAGAAGGTATTATAAAGTTTTACAGTGGTACAAAATGAATCATATCCAGTTAGACAGTTAATGAGTATTCTTTACTGAAAAGAGGAAAATTTCCCTACTAATTGGTCCAGAAAATACACGACATATTCTTACCTTAAAACGCTGAACAAAAGATACAGAAGGAAGCAACATTAATTCATTCATTCAGCTAGCACTTATTAAATGCATTATATGTGTGAGGATAAAAACATTGAGAGGCACTATCCACCATCAAGGAGGTTATAGTTTAATGGGGAAGCAATTAACATTCAGTTAACTGTTAAAATAGTTAACATGTGTGCTGTGTGGTATGCGTGTTAGGGTGGGGGACGGAACAGGTCAGGGGACAGACATACTTGTTAAGACCAAGGTATGGGGGGAGCCATTACAGAAAAAGCTGCTTTTGTGGAGAGACATAAAATCAAAACCCTCTGTGAAGCAAGGGCGTTATATGAGAAGAAGGTGAAAGATATCATCTTACCTGGTAATACAATGCCAGAGCTAGAGAACAGCTCATGAATAGGCAGAAAGAAAGTGCTGCCTAGGTGAATTCTGCTTGAAAGAAGGTATCTAGGGACTTCCCTGGTGGCGCAGTGGTTAAAAATCCGCCTGCCAATGCAGGGGACACAGGTTTGATCCCTGGTCCGGGAAGATCCCACATGCCATGGAGCAACTAAACCCGTGCACCACAACTACTGAGCCTGCACTCTAGAGCCCGTGAGCCACAACTACTAAGCCCACGTGCCACAACTACTGAAGCCTGTGCACCTAGAGCCTGTGCTACACAACAAGAGAAGCCACCGCAATGAGAAGCCCACGCACCGCGATGAAGAGTAGCCCCCGCTCGCCGCAACTAGAGAAAGCCTGCACACAACAACCAAGACCCAACGCAGCCAAAAATAAATAAACAAATAAATAAATTTATAAAAAAATAAAAGTAGTATTAAAAAAAAACAGAAGGTGCCTATACTGTAGAATAACAGTATAGGGGCTTCCTTGGTGGCACAGTGGTTAAGAATCCACCTGCCAATGCAGGGGACACAGGCTCGAGCCCTGGTCCGGGAAGATCCCACATGCCGCAGAGCAACTAAGACCATGCGCCACAACTACTGAGCCTGCGCTCTAGAGCCCGTGAGCCACAACTATTGAAGCCTGCGTGCCTAGAGCCCGTGCTCCACAACAAGAGAAGCCACCACAATGAGAAGCCCGGGCACCGCAATGAAGAGTAGACCCCGCTTGCCACAACTAGAGAAAAGCCTGCGTGCAGCAATGAAGACCCAACACGGCCCAAAATAAATAAATAGAATAACAGTATAAAGTCAGAGCATAGGTCATATGGACCTTAGGATTCTAAACAGTGCACAGGACACTGGTTCTATTTATTTACTTTCTGCCCAGAATCTGAAACTTCTTCCCATGTTGGGGAACCTCCTTTGTATAGTCTTGGCAGCCACATCTGCCTCCCCACCTATGGCAGTGAGGGTGTGGACAACTGACTAGGGGCAGCTCATCCGATGCTCCAACCCCAGACTCTCATTCTCAGCACATAAAGCACAGGGCAGTGAATGCCATTCCAGTTCTCCAAGGACCCAGTGTGGGGAGAAAAGTGAAGACTCCTCTGCTGCTCTCTTCATCCCTGCAGGGAAAGTGAGAATACAGAGCTGCAGAGATGTTAAGAAACCTGTACCTGGTAATTCAGATGGATAACATCTTTGCTGTAGACAAGGAGATTCAGTACCAAGAATGAAATTGCTGGGAGCTCTGTTGCCAGAGTAACCCGGTGTGGGTGTTGGTGTTGGTTCCTTCCTGTCACAACGATACCTGTTTCCATGTGCTGAGATCCTGAGGTGATGCCGTGTGGCTGACAGGGTCTTGGTGCTCTGGCGGGGTGTCAGGCCTCAGCCTCTGAGATGGGACAGCCGAGTTCAGGACATTGGTCCACCAGAGACCTCCCGGCCCCTTGTAATATCAAACAGCAAAAGCTCTCCCAGAGATCTCCATCTCAATGCTAAGACACAGCTCCACTCAACAACCAGCAAGCTCCAGTGCTGGACACCCTATGCCAAACAACTAGCAAGACAGGAACACAAACGCACCCATTAGCAGAGAGGCTGCCTAAATCATAATAAGTTCACAGACAGCCCAAAGCACACCACCAGATGCGGTCCTGCCCACCAGAAAGACAAGATCCAGCCTCATCCACCAGAACACAGGCACCAGTCCCCTCCACCAGGAAGCCTACACAAGCCACTGAACCAGCCTTACCCACTGGGGGCAGACACCAAAAACAACAGGAACTACAAAACTGCAGCCTGCTAAATGGAGACCCAAAACACAGTAAGTTAAGCAAAATGAGAAGACAGAGAAATACACAGCAGATGAAGGAGCAAGGTAAAAACTGACCAGACCAAACAAATGAAGAAGAAATAGGCAGTGTACCTGAAAAAGAATTCGGAGTAATAATAGTAAAGATGATCCAAAATCTTGGAAATACAATGGAGAAAATACAAGAAATGTTTAACGAGGACCTAGAAGAACTAAAGAGCAAACAAACAATGATGAACAACACAATAAATGAAATTTAAAATTCTGTAGAAGGAATCAACACCAGAATAACTGAGGCAGAAGAACGGATAAGTAACCTGGAAGATAAAATAGTGGAAATAACTACTGCAGAACAGAATAAAGAAAAAAGAATGGAAAGAATTGAGGCCAATCTCAGAGACCTCTGGGACAACATTAAACACACCAACATTCGAATTATAGGGGTCCCAGAAGAAGAAGAGAAAAAGAAAGGGACTGAGAAAATATTTGAAGAGATTATAGTTGAAAACTTCCCTAATATGGATAAGGAAATTGTCAATCAAGTCCAGTAAGCGCAGAGAGTCCCCTACAGGATAAATCTAAGGAGAAACACGCCAAGACACATATTAATCAAACTATCAAAAATTAAATACAAAGAAAAAATATTAAAATCAGCAAGGTAAAAGCAACAATTAACATACAAGGGAATCCCCATAAGGTTAACAGCTGATCTTTCAGCAGAAACTCTGCAAGCCAAAAAGGAGTGGCAGGACATATTTAAAGTGATGAAGGGAAAAACCTACAACCAAGATTACTCTACCCAGCAAGGATCTCATTCAGATTCGATGGAGAAATTAAAACCTTTACAGACAAGCAAAAGCTAAGAGAATTCTGCACCACCAAACCAGCTCTACAATAAATGCTAAAGGCACTTCTCTAGGCAGGAAATACAAGAGAAGGAAAAGACTTACAGTAACAAACCCAAAGCAATTAAGAAACTGGTAATAGGAACATACATATCGATAACTACCTTACATGTAAATGGATTAAATGCTCCAACCAAAAGACATACACTGGCTGAATGGATACAAAAACAAGAGCCGTACATATGCTGTCTACAAGAGACCCACTTCAGGCCTAGGGACACATACACACTGAAAGTGAGGGGATGGAAAAAGATATTGCATGCAAATGGAAATCAAAAGAAAGCTGGAGTAACAATTCTCATATCAGACAAAATGGACATTAAAATAAAGACTATTACAAGAGACAAAGAAGGACACTACATAATGATCAAGAGATCAATCCAAGAAGAAGATATAACAATTGTAAATATTTATGCACCCAACATAGGAGCACCTCAATACATAAGGCAAATGCTAACAGCCATAAAAGGAGAAATTGACAGTAACACAATCATAGTAGGGAACTTTAACACCCCACTTTCACCAATGGACAGATCATCCAAAATGAAAATAAAAGAAACACAAGCTTTAAATGACACATTAAACAAAATGGAATTAATTGATATTTATAGGACGTTCCATCCAAAAACAACAGAATACACTTTCTTCTCAAGTGCTCATGGAATATTCTCCAGGATAGATCATATCTTGGGTCACAAATCAAGCCTTGGTAAATTTAAGAAAATTGAAATTGTATCAAGTATCTTTTCTGACCACAATGCTATGAGACTAGATATCAATTACAGGAAAAAATCTGTAAAAAATACAAACACATGGAGGCTAAACAATATGTTATGAAATAACCAAGAGATCACTGAAGAAATCAAAGAGGAAATTAAAAAATACCTAGAAACAAATGACAATGAAAACACGACGACCCAAAACCTATGGGATGCAGCAAAAGCAGTTCTAAGAGGGAAGTTTATAACAATACAATCCTACCTCAAGAAAAAAGAAGCATCTCAAATAAACAACCTAACCTTACACTTAAAGCAATTAGAGAAAGAAGAACAAAAACACCCCAAGGTTAGCAGAAGGAAAGAAGTCATAAAGATCAGAGCAGAAATAAATGAAAAAGAAATGAAGGAAACAATAGCAAAGATCAATAAAATTAGGGCTTCCCTGGTGGCGCAGTGGTTGAGAATCTGCCTGCCAATGCAGGGAACACGGGTTCGAGCCCTGGTCTGGGAAGATCCCACATGCCGCGGAGCAGCTGGGCCCGTGAGCCACAACTACTGAGCCTGCGCGTCTGGGGCCTGTGCTCCGCAACAAGAGAGGCCGCGATAGTGAGAGGCCCATGCACCGCGATGAAGAGTAGCCCCCAATTGCCACAACTAGAGAAAGCCTTTGCGCAGAAACGAAGACCCAACACAGCCATAAATAAATAAATAAATATTAAAAAAAAAATCTACAAAGGATAAATGCTGGAGAGGGTGTGGAGAAAAGGGAACCCTCTTGCACTGTTGGTGGGAATGTAAATTGATACAGCCACTATGGAGAACATTATGGAGGTTCCTCAAAAAACTAAAAATAGAACCACCATATGACCCAGCAATCCCACTACTGAGCATATACCCTGAGAAAACCATAATTCAAAAAGAGTCATGTACCACAATGTTCATTGCAGCTCTGTTTACAATAGCCAGGACATGGAAGCAACCTAAGTGTCCATTGACACATGAATGGATAAAGAAGATGTGGCACATATATACAATGGAATATTACTCAGCCATAAAAAGAAACGAAACTGAGTTCTTTGTAGTGAGGTGGATGGACCTAGAGACTGTCATACAGAGTGAGTCAGAAAGAAAAACAAATACCTTATGCTAACATATATATGGAATCTAAAAAAAAAACAAACGGTTCTGAAGAACCTAGGGGCAGGACAGGAATAAAAACGCAGACATAGAGAATGGACTTGAGGACACGGGGAGGGGGAAGGGTAAGCTGGGATGAAGTGAGAGAGTGGCATGGACATATATACACTACCAAATGTAAAATAGATAGCTAGTGGGAAGCAGCCGCATAGCACAGGGAGATCAGCTCGGTGCTTTGTGTCCACCTAGAGGGGTGGGATAGGGAGGGTGGGAGGGAGACACAAGAGGGAGGAGATATGGGGATGTATGTATATGTATAGCTGATTCACCTTGTTATACAGCTGAAACTAACACACCCTTGTAAAGCAATTGTACTCCAATAAAGATGTTAAAAAAAAAAAAAAAGAACGAAATTGCTGGCTCAAAAAAAAAAAAAAAAAAAGCACAGGGCAGCATTAATTCTGTTCTCAGTGACAGTGTTCAGTGGCCACATTAGCTGCTGCACCAGTGGCAGCATCTTAACCAGGCTGTTTCTATGGCATGCCCTTGAAGCTGTTCAGCTTCTGTTGGTTCCTAACTGCATTCTGACCTTGTTCTTTGCTTTCTAACCTTGTTCTTCAGTTTTCCCATCAATTTGAGCATGTCTCAATACTCTTGTGAAGGATGTGTAGAGATGAGTAATTTTTAGACAGGAGAACAGGTGAAGGTAAGCCAAGTAATTAATGACCAGAAAGTTCTTCTCAGCCTTCAAGATGGGCATGACTGATGGGCAATTGTAGGAAAAAAGACGTGAAGAAGGTGGTGACAAGTAGAATCAATGTGAGACAATTTAAAAGACAAAACCGGTATGGAGAACCAATGAGAAGCCCACAGAAGATATTGACAGAGGAATGTCAGGGAGGGAAAAGTACACTAACAACATGAGGCTACTGTGTTTAAAGAAAGCTAACGGGGGGCTTCCCTGGTGGCGCAGTGGTTGGGAGTCTGCCTGCCAGTGCGGGGGACACGGGTTCGAGCCCTGGTCTGGGAAGATCCCACATGCCACGGAGCAACTGGGCCCGTGCGCCACAACTACTGAGCCTGCGCGTCTGGAGCCTGTGCTCCGCAGCAAGAGAGGCCGCGATAGTGAGAGGCCCGCGCACCGCGATGAAGAGTGGCCCCCGCTTGCCGCAACTAGAGGAAGCCCTCGCACAGAAACGAAGACACAACACAGCCAAAATAAATAAATAAATAAATAATAATTAAAGGTGCTAATAATTTAAAAAAAAAAAAAAACGAAAGCTAAAGGGGAGAATAGCAGAATAAAACTTTCCTAGAAAAATATGAAAATATATCAACTAATGCAGAAAGGGTGATAACAAAGCTCATTCTTGGATAAATCTAGACCAGACCATGAAAAAAAGGTGGAAGGGCTTTCCTGGTGGCACAGTGGTTAAGAATCCGCCTGCCAGTAGGGGACATGGGTTCGGGCCCTGGTCCAGGAAGGTCCCACATGCCGCGGAGCAACTAAGCCCGTGCGCCACAACTACTGAGCCCGCGTGCCACAACTACTGAAGCCTGCGTGCCTAGAGCCCGTGCTCCACAACAAGAGAAGCCACCGCAGTGAGAAGCCCACACACCGCAACAAGGAGCAGCCCCCGCCCACCACAACTGCAGAAAGCCCGCGCGCAGCAACGAAGACCCAAGGCAGCCAAAAGTAAATAAATAAAATAAATTAAAAGCTCTGCTCATTCAAAAAAAAAAGAAAAGGTGGAAGAATTTAACTCAGTGTGTTCATGGAAAAAATAAGGAAGAAGGAAATATTAAAGAGTTATCCAGTTAAACTTTGCTTATAGGTTTGTGTTAAAAAAAATTATTCCACTATAAATGTAATATCAAAATACAGAAAAAATAAGCAAAAATTATCCATCATCCTATTAAGCCTAACATAACTCTTAGCATGTTGGCATGTGTTGTTTTTTTTTCTTTATTACATAGTATTTTTTTAAATTGGTAGTCATTCTGTATCCTGATTTTCTATTTTCTATTATTATATAAACAAGTTTCTCTGCTGGCTCAAAGTCTTAATTAATATACATTTTAATAGCTGCATAAGTCTATAAAGGAGATAACCTTGATTTCCTTGGTTCTGGATGGTGTGTGGGTATGTGCACCACTTATTGTGTGACCACTATGTAAATAGGGCTCTATATGCATTTTCTATAATCCTCAAACATCAAATATATGGTCACCGTTACAAGTTCAGAGAAGTTGGAACAAGTAGCGATAAAGCAAGGTCTATGCTCAATTTTGCCCAATTCCAACTCAATGCCACTTGGAACTGGGCAAAATTTCCACTACACCATGGCACCTCCCCGTTAGCTGTTGCCAACTTTTTTTACTCTGAATAATATTGTAATTAATATCTTCATGTTGATACTTTTTCCCTTAGTTTGGATTGATTCCTTAGAAGAGCTACCCAGAATCAGAACTACTAGGTCACAAGAATATTTTTGTATCTCAGTACATGTTGCTGAGTGGATTTTCAAAAGGTCAAATGTCCCTTATAGTGCTGTCAATAATGAGTAAGAGTATTTCAGTAGACTTTTGCCAGCAATGATCATTTTCTTAATTTAACAGTATAATTTTCTTAATTTTCTGGCAGAGGTTTTTGATATATCAATAATTGGGTAAAGAAAAATGACAAATTACATGATGCAAAAATACTTCACTTTTTAGTTTAAAAATGATTTCAGTATGATAAATGTCATGTCAAGGGGCCTAATCAGTAACCGTTCCCCCTTCTTTCCTGCCATCAGAACCCCAATGTTCATCAAGAATTTACATTCCTCTACAAGACCTCTGGGAAGGCTGGCCCCATCTCATTTCTACAGGGCTAAATCTTAATTAGTTTAAATCAGTCATGGCAATTTTATTCCCTTACTGGGAATGGTCTTAGGAAATGACATGTGATCCTATTCGGGCCAGTAAGCAGGGGGTGATTCCTGGGAAGAGCTTCTTTACCATTGTCCCCATTTCTGCCTCTGGACATTGGCCAAAGTGAGGATGGGATGCTTGGAACTACTATAGTTATTTGAAACCATGAAGGGAGATAAGTGACTTACTGAAATTGGCAGGTGGAAAGAACATGGATCCTTAGTGACGTCATGGAGCCCCTTAATTGACCATCACCGTGATGCCCCTCCGTCTAGATCTCTTGATTTATTTGATAATAAATCCCTTATTTAAGCCCACTGGGTCTGAGTTTTCTGATTCTTTGCTGTTCCTTGAAGCAGACAGTATCCCATCTGACACAAGGGTCATATACAAGGAGTCAGAGGCCTTTATATATCAGACTATGGTATCTCCAGTGTCAGTTTGGTTCCATCCATGAAGACTGTAGTGGAAGCTGGCAGAGTGACCCAAGAGGCCTGATAGGGCAATATAAGGAGACAATGTGCAGTGAGTTTATTCTTTCTAGGAAACTGTAACTTGCAAAAGTGGGCTGGAAGTGATCCTACCTAGTGAACCTGCGTCAAAAGACCAGGCATGATTTCCTTCTTTAAAACCATGTGAGTCCATGGCCTCCATCCAAGATTTGAAATCTATGATCCCTGAAAGAAGAATACACAGTAAATGAGAAGAGGCCAGGAAATGGAGCTCACATACAGTCAAGGTCATTTGAAGTTCAGGTTGCCAGCTCTGGGGTTGACTGTCAGCTTAAGAAAGGCACTTCCTTTCCTGGTGCTTCGGTTTCTAAGTGATCGTTTGTATTCATTTTAGCTCCAGAGTTAAATGATTTGTTCTACCAGTTTTGAGAGGGACACAATGTAAATGATCATACAGCATTTACCTGTATGTATTACTCTTATTATAGTTATCACTAATACTAGAAAAAATGTAAGGAACGGTGGTAAAGAGTATGTGCCCTGTGATCATACAAATCTGGGTTCAAATACCACTTGAGGTGTGATGTTGGGTGTCACTTAACCTTTCTAAACCTTGGTTTCCTCTCCTGTTATATGAAGATAATTCCCTTACAGGGCTGTCGTGAGGATTCAGTGAGCTAATGCATGTAAGAAAAAAGCTTAACTCATGGTAGGCATTCAGTAAACTGCTAGCCGTTGTTATTAGTAGTAACAATGACAACTAGCATTTATATGGCAGACAGTTCATGAGCCAGTACCTGGGTCTCCTAAATTGATTTTTGTGTTCTTTTTAATACAGCTCACAGCCTTGTGAGATAAAATTGAGTCTCAGACTCCTAAAACATAGAGAAAATGAGAAGAAAATATGTACAGAGAGAGCTATGTTGTATAAACATGCGTAATACTGTAATAATAGATATACTGTAATAACACCAAACCATATCCTCTTCCGTAAAGCTGCCTGTATTTGCCACTCTGCTATCTCAGAGGACCCCCAACCCTGTAGAACAAGTAGGCAGTTAATGGTTTCCTATTCTCTGCCCAAACCAGAGTATTGACGTTTTCCTCCCTCTGTGAAATGTTGACAACAAGCCTCGAGAGGACCAGGGGACAGTCCATAGACTGGGCGGTTAGGTGATGGAGTCAGCTCACTTCTCTCTAGAAAGAGAAGCAAAGCGGAAAATCTGCACCCAAGCATAGCCCTCTCTTGAATTCAAAGTCAGTTTTCAAATGTGCACTCTTCTCAGGGTAAGGAAGAGTGCACAAAAGTTATCTGAAAATAGAAAAGGAAGCCATTAAAAATCCAGGCGCATGATTAAGGTTAAAGGATAACCAAACAAGAAAGAAGGGAGCAAATAGAAAGAAAAACTTATAGAGCCAGGAGCACAGCAGTGTTGGTCTCTACGGAACAGACTCTACCTCATCAAAGAATTTCTACTGCCTTAGGAAAGAAATACATGTTATATCTGGCTCTAGACAAATACAGTCAGACCATCTCTGTTGAGTTTGGGTTTTTGTTGTTGTTTATTTTTATAGAACAATGGCCAATATAGCATATTAATATATTCAGGCTACTGTTCAGACAAAATGGTGAGAACAGTTGTGAAAGACCTCTTTAACTCCACTTACAGTTGTTATCTGAAGGTAATAATAACCTTTTAGATGGATAAGAATAAAAAGCTTAAGAGACAATAACATAATCAAAAGGAACACAGTGAGAATGGAATCTTCCCTCTGCTTCTTCTCAAAAACCTTAAATTCTCCACGTGTAAAAGGGCATGCACAAAGGAGAGGTTTTAAGATTAAAATTGGGGCTCAGAGAAACAAAGTTTCCAAATTGGAAACTAATACAATTAAAGGGAAATCTGAAATAACAAGCTCTGCTCTCAAAACTCATAAATGTAGGAGAAAAGAATTCCTATACACCCCTACTTGGGATCAGAGGGGGATGCCCAATAACCAGAGTCTCAAAAATCCTTTGAGTAAGATCTAGAAATCCCAGTATCCCAGAGGGATACAAATCCTGTCAAAAAGGTTGGGCAAAGGGAATCAGGGTCATAAGATATTAACAACAATAATTAAGACCCTTGAGAGTACATGTTCAAAATTTTAAAGACAAGTAACATTTAACTAATGGGAAATTTATATTTATAGTATTAAGGAAAAAGAGATCACTTTTACCAAGAAGAAGAGGAAATGAAATATGTTTAAGGTAAACAGAAGGAAACAACGAATTCTCTTTAAAAAAAAAAGTCAACATAATTTTCAATTTTAGAAATCTTTTCACATTAAATTTGATATAAGTGAGCAAGGGATGACTGGCCAGAATGGAAACATATTATGACTGGAAAATAAGGGCAATAGGCAAAAGTTGATGGAAAAGTTATTAGAAAGTTCTGGACTTCCAAAGAGGCCATGTTCCAAATCCATTGTCCTAGACTACAAACTTTAGGGTGTGTTGTGAATAGCAGCTTGGTTCTGCTTCCCACACAGCGTTAAGAGTGTATAAACACACTCCGTTGGTTGAGGTTTGAAAAGATTTTAAAAAACAGGAATAGGGGTAAGAAGGAGATTTAGGCCAGAATGGAAGCAAACACCTGTGCTAATCCAGGATTCAGGAGCAGGGGTGTTGCCAGAATTAGTGGACAGTTTAAGCATCCCACGTCGAAAAAGAAGCTGCCAAGCAAGGGTGGTCTGAGGCCATGAACGGAGATTTGGGAGATTTTTCTGAATTTTGGAAAAATAAGGCTTTGATCCCAAAGACCATAAACATTTCTCTGAAAAATGTTATTGTCAGACTTCAAGAAGCTGTTGTGCATCTGACAAAGTACCTCTAATCACTCCTGGCAAATATGTTTTTACAAGAAAAATGCATTCTGAGCTCCAGTTGGGGGAGGGGGTATGGTACCAAATCAGGAGCTGTAGAAGATGGTGACTGGAAACAATGGAACACAAAGGGGCCTTAGAAACATTTGGGTCCAACTCCTTTGTGTTAAAGGAGAGAAGACTGGTAGAGGTATGTAATTAACCCCAGGTAACACAGCTAGGAACTAGAATGCAGGGCTAGATAAGAGACCAGTTAAGCAAACTCATCAGAGGACGTCCTCTCTAACCCCTCCAGGGAGAATTACCGGCTCCTCCCCTCCAACCTCTTGTACCTCCAATATAGCATTTACCAAACTGTAGCAAGTAAGCCACCATCACGCCTTCCTTTCCCTCTCTCCCACACCCGAACGGCCCTCAGGATGAAGACTATGTATCATTTGTCCCTTTCACCGCAGACCTTAATGTAAAAGGCTTAATATTGAGCCTTACAGGTAGGATTCAGTAAGTATTTATGGAATGATCTAATGAACACCAAAAACGTAGATGGCAGGGTGGATATACACATCAGAGGACGGTACCTTGGGCGCCGCCAGGACTCCAGATCAGAGAAGGTGATAGTCTGGGGATGTCTGACCGCGTTGGACCACTTAGAGCCACTGAGCGCACGCTGACAAAACACAGTTTACCTGGGGAAAGGTGGCTAGGTTAATGAAGGTTCTGGAAACTATAAATGCATTGAGGAGTCATGGAGGGAATTAGAGGTATTTAGCCTAAAAAAGAGAAGTTTCAGCAAGTGGTTTTCAAGATGCATTGATATTTTACAGAGATGCCCAAGGGGCTGCCAAGAAATAGGGAGCAGAAAGGGAGTGGGTAGAACGACAGGCACAAACCCAGATTCAAAAGGAGGAGTCTTGCTTTCATCTGCTTTACATATTGGGCGGTAGCATAAGATTCACAACGAGCAGTGATGGGTACGTGGGGGGCTCACCCCCAGGGTACTATGATGGGGGTCTTTAAATATAAGGAAGAAGATTTAGACTTGCTTTTTGTATCCCTAGCACTCGGAACTAGAAACACAAGGCAGATCTCAGGTCACACACAGAAAGTAACACCCAGGGATCAGACCTGACTGTAAGTACCGGCCTATACTGCGGCCCTACATTGTCTGTTGGCACAGCTGGGGTCACTGGGCCTGCAGGCCTGGCACGTGTTTCCCTGCCCGCCAGCTCCAGGCTCCGGGGAGGGATTAAGAGGGCCTGCAGTCAGCAGCCCAGAGCTCGGTTGCTGAGTAGGTCTTGCTGCCAATTCCACTCTGACCCTAGGTTGGACTCTTCTTATTAGGTCTTATTCTTCACAAGACAAGACCCCAAATCATAGCCTAGTTTCTGCATTGTTCCCACATACCCAAGCTTTATAAACTTCCCAGTACTACAACCGGTTCTCAGAAAACAGAGATTTTGTTTCTGAATCTTAATCCTCACCACCAGGTCTCTTTCACTATAGCCCTCCAGCCAGCTATGTTCCCTCCTTACTGCCTGTGATATGATGCCCTCTGGATGGCGCTCGACCACCTTCTGGCACCACCACCTGCAGCCCCTCGTGCCAGCCCTCCTTGACACCCCCTGACATCCCTGCCGGGCCTGGAGCCCTGCCTACTAGCTACTGCTTGGCAACTCTGACACTCCATGTTCTTGTCCAGATTTCCTCCTGGTGCCTAGGACTGGGTGCTGAACACATGGCCATCTTCTCCCAGGAGACTGTGGTTATCATTCCGTCTTCTCCTTAGAATGTCGACTCCGTGAGGGAGCTGTTCTGTTCACGGGTGTAGCCCAAGTGCCTGAAACAGTGCCTGGCACGTGGTAGGTACTTAACAGATATTAGATGCTGGTTTTGTTTTGTTCCTTGGGCCCTGATCCTTCCTGATTTTATGCCATTGACCAAACTCTACAGCTAGCATTATCTTACTATGTATCTGATTTAGAAAACCCCAGCTCCCTGGCGACAGAAAATGGATATTCTTTTTTTTTTTTTAATTGGGGTATAGTTGTTTTACAATGTTGTGTTAGTTCCTACTGTATGGTGAACTAGAGTTCCCTGTGTGCTATACAGCAGGTTCTCATTAGTTATCTATTTTATACATATTAGTGTTTATATGTCAATCCCAATCTCCCAATTCATCCCTCTCCCCCGTTCCCCCACTTGGTGTCCATACGTTTGTTCTCTACATCTGTGTCTCTATTTCTGCCTTGCAAACTGGTTCATCTGTACCATTTTTCTAGATTCCACATATATGCGTTAATATACGGTATTTGTTTTTCTCTGTCTGACTCACTTCACTCTGTATGACTTCACTCTGTCTCTAAGTCCATCCACGTCTCTACAAATGACCCAGTTTCATTTTTGAATTCCCAAATTCAGAAAGGAATTTCATTCCTTTTTATGGCTGAATAATATTCCATTGTATATATGTACCACATCTTCCTTAAGGCAAATCAAAACTACAATGAGGTATCACCTCACACAGGTTAGAATGGGCATCAACAAAAAATCTAGAAACAATAAATGCTGGAGAGGGTGTGGAGAAAAGGGAACCCTCTTGCGCTGCTGGTGGGAATGTAAATTGATACAGCCACTATGGAGAACAGTATGGAGGTTCCTTAAAAAACTAAAAATAGAACTACCATATGACCCAGCAATCACACTACTGGGCATGTACCCTGAGAAAACCATAATTCAAAAAGACACATGCACCCCAGTGTTCACTGCAGCACTATTTACAATAGCCAGGACATGGAAGCAACCTAAATGGCTATTCATTCTTGTTTGGAGAGTCAGCAAGGGAGGGAGGGAGGGGGGAAGGTGGCTGACCCCAATGCTTCCCAAGGCTCCTTAGGGCTTATCAGGAAGAGATTTCATAGGAAGTTTTTTGTATACTCCTTATTCAGGAAGAAAAGCAACTTCCCAAGTCAGTGTCTGTGCCCTAAACTGGCTTCAATAACCATCAGTGCCTCCACCTTCACCACCTGCTGCCCCTTCTCGGCAGCCACGCCCCCCGTGGACAGAGCTCGCAGGCAGCCGCATCTCTGACCCAGCACTCTGAACCCTGGCCACAGCTGACGGGACCGGGGGTGACACGTGATCCAAAGACAGTCCATTTATAGGCTGACCAGCAACCCGGGACGTGGGCCAGTATGGTAACTGGGCTCGGTCAGTCAGGGTCTCCTCGGGATTGTGAGCTGAAAGAACGGGGCAGATAACGGAATCTGAGGCTGATGTAATACTCTGGGGTGGGGTAGCAGCCATGAAGCACCATTCTCAGGGCAAAGTTTTGAGGAAGCAGGAACTGAAAGGAAACACATCAGGAATGAAACATAAAATGCATAGAACAGGGGGAGATGAGCCAGCGGGGGGTGGCGGTAAGAAACAGACTTGCCAAGGAGCCAGGTCAGGCCAAGAGCCACCAGGTGTCCTGCTGGGTTCCCGGACCCACCTCCGCGTCCTGCTCTTCCTGTTGGGGGGGGTGCTTCTGAGCACAGGTCTCCCTGGGATAAACATGTCCTTGTTTGAGATGCACTGGAGCCTTGCCACTGAAAGACCCTAATGAAAACACGTTCTGGTTGGGGGAATGCAGTTGTTTCCTCTTGCTGTTATTACAAATTACCCTAAACTTAGGGACCCAAGCAACACAGATTCATGATCCTGCAGTTCAGGAGGTCAGAACTCTGAATCGGGTTTCTCCGGGCTACAATCAAAGATGTCGGAAGGGCCGTGTTCCTTCAGGGCCTGTAGGGGAGAATGCTTTCTGGCCTTCTCCAATTCCTAGAGGCGTCTGTAGCCCTCGCTTGTGACCCCAGCCAGCAACTACATCACCCCAACCTCTCCTTCCATGCTCACTTCTTTCTCTGACTCTCTTACCTCCCTCTTTCCCTTATGAGAACCCTAATGACTTCCTTGGGCCTTCCCAGGTGGTCCTGGATAATCTCCCACCTCAAGGTCCTCAACCTGAATTATATTTGCAAAATCCCCTTTGCCGTGTAAGGTAACATAGTCACGGGTTCTGGGGATTAGGACATGGACCTCTATGGGAGGGGGCATTATTCTGCCCACTGCAGGGAACAAGGGGTAATCCCCTTAGGACTGCAAAGTAGACCAAGCCCTCAAAAATCACAAGTCGGCTCCAGAGGGCTGCTTACATTCTAAATGCTTTAAAACAGGAAGGAGTCGAGCTGGCAAACCGGCAAAGCTCCCTCTCATAAGCATCTGATCAAGAGGAGAGCATCCTCCGTATTCTCAGTGCTGGTTTCCATATCTTACACAAACACAGGGCTTCCTGGGAGTGTGGGCTTAATTTGAAATGCAAGGTGAGAGTCTCACCCTCATTGGAAGGAAGTCTGATTAGCATTGCAATGAATAAGCAAGCAGTCCCAGGAGAGTGAGGCCGACCAGAACCGTAGAAGAGATTGGTGTAGACCCACCTTGGATGCCGGTCCTGCCTCATTAAAGGAATTTATTTAGTTATATTTCACTCAGAAGAGCCTGTTGACAGCCCAGATGCACACGACTGGGTAATTATAGGGCTCTAAGAAATGACGTGATGGGAAGAGAGGAGAATAAATGATAAAATAATGCCTGGTAGCAGCTTTGACTGACAGCACAGAGCTGTACCGTCAAGCCTGAGTGTGACAAGGGGAGAAAAGGAAAAGAAAGACGCCAGGCCCTGCCCCATTCTAGCTGTTTCCTTTCAATCCCTTGTTCCTGCTTCTTGTCTGTTGTGGAAAAAAGCCTCAGGTGCCTTCTTTAGTGTTTAGCTGGAAAGGAGACTTCGAGGCCTGGGGTTTCATGGAAACCAGGTGTTTAGTTTAAAAAGCAGAGATGGAAAAAAAAAAAACCTTTGCTGAAATCAGTTTTTCAAAAAATATACAGGCCTTCAGCAGCCGAGCGTAGTATCTTCGGAAGCCAGTGACTAATTATTCAAATGCATCCAGGGGCGGTAAGTATCCACCCGCATTCCTGGGTTGTAGAAACCCCAAATAGATAATGATGCAAGGATTCCACACCAGTTTGTCAAGAAAATTACATCAGCATGATTCAAACATGTTTATTCTTTTCAATTTTATACCAAGTCATGTTTCAGACATGGCCTGAGGGTTATGGGGCTTCCTTGAAGGCTTTTAGCCTCAAAGGGATCTACAGTTGGTGAAATATAGATCTCTTAAGGATCCACAATTTTCAGTCTGAGTTCTGAGGTCAGAGTTCATTGAGCTTTCTATTTGGACGTTTTTATGTTACTGGGATCCAAATGCTAACACTGAACTCATCAAAAATAGAGAAATAACTTGTATCTTTAGTGTTTCCCAGATCACCGATAATCTACAGAAACCGACCAAGTGTAAAGTCTTAAGTGCCAGGCAGACTGTGCACAGATTCCTTCTGTTTTCCGGTTTTTTTTTATGAGCTGTCTGCTGCCGTGTTGCCCCACCTGTGAGTATTCTGTTTTTCCCGTAGTGATTAGTTTGGATTACGGAATGATGAGAAAGCGTGTTGTGTAACAAATGGGATTAGGAAGAAGAGGGAAAAAAGAGCGAAAGGATATTACTTCTGACCTGTTGAAATAACCTAAGGCAATTTCTGATATAAAGGACAGCTTGTAGGACGCATCAGAGCCTAGAGCTGGGCTAACTCCTTCCTAGTGTGTGTTTTCCACAGACTCACGTAGAATGAAGCCAAAAAGGAGTAAGCACACTCTCTGCTCCGAGATGGATTTATTCCAACAAGGAGGCCATGCAAGAAAGAGGAATGAATACACACAGTACGGCCCTAAATAGGAGCACAGTGGGATGGAGATTCTATAAAGGGCAACTGGGTAGAAATATTGATTCTTAGGAGCAGAGAGTCTTAGAAAGACTGGAAGAAGAGATATTTCTGCTCTTCGATCTGATTTCAAATTTTGCGTCTTCAGCAAAAAGCCAGAGGCACAGCCCTTATGGGCCCAGAGGGAGATTAATGAAACGGCTTCTAGGAAACCAAAGCAGGACAATTTTGAGGCCAGAGTACCTTAACAACCATGCTCTGAGAACTACAAAAACCACAATAACAATAAAGATTATAGAGGAGGAAAGGAGAGGGAGGCAGAACAATGATTTCCCCCAAAGATTTCCACATCCTACTCCCCATAACTTATGAATACATTTGGTTACATGGCAAAGGGGAATTAAAGTTGCAGATGGAATTAAGACTGCTAATCAGGTGACCTTGAGATGGAAGATTATCTTGGATTATCTGGGTGGGCCCAATGTAATCACAATGTTCTTAAAAGTGGAAGAGGAAGATGGAAAAGAAGGTGATACAATGTAAGAAGGACTCAACCACCATTGCTGGTTTTGTAGGATGAGGAAGGGGCCTTGAGCTGAGGCATGCAGGCAGCCTATAGAAGCTGGAAAAGGCAAGGAAAGAGATTCTTCCCAGAGTCTCCAGATGAGATGCAGCCCTGTGGACACCTTAATCTTAACCCAGTAAGACCAATTTCAGATGGACTTCTGACCTCCAGAACTGTAAAATGATATACATGTGTTTTCTTAAGCCTGTAAGTTTATGGTCATAGGAAACTCATACACCTGCCAGGTGAGTAGGGGAACATAACAGATGTCTGAATTGGTCTCAAGGACTAGATATATACCTCATGCTCCCCTCAGGAAAATGAAGTACTTGAGAACTCCAAGAAGTTGTTAGGAGAAAAGGAAATATTTTCAGACTCCTTGATCTTAACATCTCTGCCTATTAAGCTGGGGGAGTCTGAGCTATGCAGAGGGACCACTGTAATGGAGCTAAGGAATTAATCTTCTGACCCCCAGTGAGATGTAGGCACCTCTGCTAAGGATTGCACGTTAGCAATGAAGAGACTTTCCTGGCATCACGGCCTCTGCTCTGAGAAAGATCTCAGATGTGCTACTATTTTTGTTTCAAAACTAGGATCTTCATATGAAAGTTGTGGTGTGGCAGATACTATTGGAAGCAAATCCAAAGGTCTTTCTCCCATTCTTCCTTGCTGAGAGAGCCCTGTTTTGTTTAGGTATTTACCCACTCCTCCCCCATGTGATTCAGGGTCCAGTGGTGATTGATCTAAGCCAATCACAGTAGTCTCCTTTGCCCATGATGCTGTCATTATGGTCATGTGATACAGTTCTGGCCAATGGACTGTGAAGGCAAGTCGGCTTGAAGGCTTCTGTGAACAGTTTTCCTCAAACTTGAAAAGAGACTCATGAAAGAGAAGAGCCTCTTTTTGCCTCTGGATGTTGTTGTGATGAGGAGGTGATTTCTGGAATTACGAGCCAGCATCTCCAGACCATGAAGATGTGAGGATGAGAGCAAAGCCATATACCAAGGTTAGCAGAGTGGAAGGACAGAAAGAACCCGGGTCCCTGATGACACCATGAAGCGCCTGAATTAACCAATTTCAGAGCCATCCTATGTGGGTCTTCTTATTTATGAGAGTATAAATCCCTTCAATTTTCTGTTGGTTGCAACTGAAAGTATCCCACCTGATGAACAGATGGTTAATTAACATCCGTAAAACGTAAAAGTTAATGAGAAAAAGATGTCTATTTCAAGATTTTTTTTACTTAAGCAAAAGAAAGAACAGATAATTGCCAAATAAAGAAAAATAGACTGTAAACATTTGAAGAAGTATTCAGATTTACTAATAACTAACTAATTGCCAGTAAAAAGAACCAGATACTATTTTTTTGCCTCTAAATTGGCAAAAACCTTTTGTCAGTGATGGCATATAATACTGTTGATGGCTTACGGACGTAGGCACTTCTCTTGGAAATGAAATGGACACATCCTTTCTAAAGAACACTTTAGTCACACATGTTACAGAGACAATCCCTGCCAGCTGGATCAGAGATTGGAATATCCCTGGTAACAACCTTCTACCCTAATATCTACTTAAATTCATTGATTTGCTGGTGAGCCTAGAAGCTGTCTTGGAACTATCTAGAAATATGTCTTCCTCTGAAGTTCAGACGTGCTTGGCAAAGTTAGATGGGGCCACCTGAAGCTAAGTTTTAAGAGGAAAAACAGTGTCCTTGGAAGGAAATCTTCCGTGGGGAAGAAAAATCAGACAGACTTGTCAGGCAGCAAGTTCTCCAAATGGACAAGGTGGTGATTCCAAGCGCATTGGCAAGAGCACAAGTATTTGGACACAAGCACAGATCCAGCCACCAGGGATGTTCTAGGGAGAAAAATCTATATTTGAAACCAGAGATTTTTAGTACAGAGGTTATAACAGCTCACAGCCCAAGAATCTCTTAATGGGGTCCCTCTGTCACTGTATATTAGATAGGAGGGAAGGTGAGCACTGGCAGCCCAGAGCAGAGAAGGGCATCTCAGAGCATCTCCAAGGCACATCAGCAGTGAGGGTGCCCATGTGTCTGAGGGACCGTCAGCCAATGTGAAGTGCCCTCTAGACACTCCCTGTTAGGCTGGAGAGGAAAAGGAAGCTACAGAGGAGACTCAAGTAACTGCAGGTGCTCAAATAAGAGGAGAGGTCCTCAGGCTAGTAAAAGCTGTGTCTTGTTTTTGTTTTTGTTTTTTTGTAATGTTGAATGTTGAGTTCATTACCTCTTGTTTTGAAAATGCACATCAATACAAGTCTTTGGGATTATGGGGTAAAAAACAAATCACATCTCAGCTTACAGCCCTTTGCTTACTGAGCCAACCTCCTCTGAGCTTGTGAATTCTGGCCACTTCTTGAAAAGGTACGGGTGCTCCGGTCAGATCAGCAACAGGTGAGTCTCCCGATGACCCTGGGAGGACTTGCTGCTGGAGAAATTCAAGACAGCCCCCTGTTCAGGCGAATCACAGACATTGTTCTACTCTTGAGCCAAGTAAGGGTGTTGATCTTCATCACACCTCTATGTTAGATGTTCCTTTTGCCAGTAGGGTCGAATATCTTCTTTAACTCTTAAAGCATACCAAGGACTGTGAGTCTGTGACTTCACTTGTGTCCAAATGCTAAAAAGACCTGAGAGACATTCACTACATCAGGAGACCTAAATCTCTTCATATTATTTGACCTAGCAATTCTTCTTCTACAGATTGATCCTAAGAAAATAATCGAGATTCACTCAAAGATCTTTATACAAGAATATTCATCACAGTACTTTCACAATTGCAAAATATTTTTTTTTTAAAGTTCAAGAATTAGGAAAGGGCTAAGTAATTTATGATACCATCCTTAAAATTATGTTTCTAAAAAGTATTTAACAATGTGAGAAAATGTTAAAAATTAATACAAAGAACTCAATGTGTATTATGACCCTAATTTTGTTTTTTAAAAAAATGGGAAGAAGACTGGAAGGGTAATGCACCCAAATTTTGCATAGTAATTAACTCCAGGTGCTGAGACTATGCAGGATTTTACTTTTCATTCTTTTAAGGAAGGAGTTATTTTTCATTTTTTACATTTTACGGTTGTTTTACTATGAATGTGAATTGCTTTTGTGACTAGTAATGAGATATAAGAGTTATGAGAATTCCATGCTAATGAACTTGAAAACTCCTACCCAAAATCTGATATTTCAAGGCTTATCATTTTAAGAGAAAGAAAAAGAATAGAATAGTGATGAATGGGTGTCCTGTTCAGAAAAGAGAGCAGATTCACCACCAAGTTCTTTTGGGTTAATCAATCCACAAGACAACACTTAAGATGATTGCATTCTGAAGCAGGCTATTCTAAAGCCATATTTTTTTGTAGGCATTTGGTACATTTCTCTATGATTGAAGAGAGATGATTGGTTCATGCTGGATGTCCTCATTTGTTGTAAAATTTTCCTCGGAATTAAGATATTTAGTTTTAATGTAATATTGCACTATTATTTCTCTTCTAATCTTTCATTTGTCTTCATTCATGTAAATACAGGGTTTAAATATACCATTTTTCACTTAGTGAATTTAAAACTAGAGTTTAAGAAATCTTTTTTAAAATACTAAAAATAAATAGAGATAGTGAAGGAAGCATTTATCCTCCAGTTTTTGCATTCATTACAATCCCACCTCACAAGAAGAACAAATGAAATGTTTGGGTAAAACTTTGATGTGGTGAGCAATGAAGAAGAGCTCTTTGGAAGAACAGTTGTTTGAGCTTGGCAGTGGGTCCTCTGACCTATCCCCATGGGGAGCTGGCCTGGCAGTCTCTGTGGGGTGACCGCCAGAGGCTATGGGATTGAGTGCTGCAGAAAGTGCCCTATTCCCTGCGTTCTGCCCCAGACTGCCAGCTCCTGAACTGGGCCCGTGTCCCTCCAGCAGAGCGTAAATGAAGCAGCCGGACGCTCAGGAGCTTGTCAGTGTCCCTTCAGCCCGATTGTCTATGAGTCAGATGCTCAACCCCAAAACCTCCTCCAGTCCCTTCCCTTTCCTGGACATCAAGACCAGACATGGATTCCTGGTGGTCCCCTAATGAGCTGGGCGCTCTTGGAATCAGAAGCCTGTTGAGAAACATGAGAACCTTGGGGCAAACCAACAGTTCCTCAGAGCTTGCACTGAATTCTCGCTCTGTTTCATCCTCGTCTTAGCCCATATTCACTGTCTCTCCATTTGGCTCTTTCCCTACCGTCTCACCAACATTCTCCTGCTTGGCCTCCCACATAGCCCCATGGTCGAGACATACTTCATTTCCCCCCTTTCTCTCACCCTCCCTCCTTCTCTCCCCTTTCCACCAAGGACACACAAACACATAAACACACCACACACACACATACATACACATGCATCAATGTTTTGGGGAAAGGTTTTAGATTGCCCATTATCAATTAATGAAAATGATTTGCTTTTAAACTATTTGTTTGTCTCAGTTGTTGCCTTCCCGTTCTGGTTCTCCTTTTTTTAAGTATAAAATTCTTCTGTTTCAAATATCAGTAAAATGTCCACAGGATAATAGCTGTACCTTGAGGAGCCACTGATTGATAATACACATATACACAGAGGGATTCCCAGAATCTCTGCAATACTCCCAAGCTCCCCGCAACCAAGGCACAGGGTTGAGACCTCTGCTGTCGGCCAGGACGGTATTGTTCTGTCTCAACTCTGCACAGAGCCACTCGGGGCACGAGGACTATCTTGCGGGGGTGATTTGATCAGCTGCTGAGGGTGCCCAAGGCTAATTGCATTATTAAATCACCAGCTCAGTTCCTAAGGGACCCTGGAGCTGGTATTTATCTGTATGGTTCTGATCATTCTTTTGGTTCAATAACAATTCCCTTAAAACGGCCTCTGTAAATTGGGAGAAAGGGTTGGCTGGTCACGTGGTGGTCACTGTGTAATGTCTACTTAGGGGAGACACCCCTCTGTGACCGGTCTCGCATTCCTGAAATGCCCTACTGCAGTCCACTTCCTTCGCAGCGTGGAACTCTGCCCTGAACGCCACTCTTTCCAGCTGGGCTTCTGACCCTCTGCCTCCTTCTGGCTGGCCCCCTCCCTTTTAAGATGGCCATATCCAGCTCCCTAAACCCCAGTCTGAGGGGTTCACGGCTGTGCTGTAAATGCGCTGGGTGCCCAGAAACCTACTTAACTAGCATCTGACTTCTAGTGTCATCCATGGCCTCAGATGCTGGACCCAGGCCAAACCCAGTGAATTAGGACTCTGGGATTGTGACAGCCTCTGGAAGCTAGCCCGGCTTTGACAGGAGCTTGAGACACTGCTTCTCAGGAAAGAAAGTCTTGGGCTGGGTTAGTTTGTCCAATCTCTTCCCACTCCCACCTTTCCCCCGACCAGCAGATCTCCCCCCACTCCCAGATCAATTATAGGAAGTGACTTTGGAGTGAGAAACACCTGGATTCCAACCCTAGCGTTTGCTACTTACCAGCGCACAATGTCAGGCAAGTACTTAACCCCTCTTGCCTCACTTGCCACATCTAAGAAATGCAAATAACGCGCCAGTTTTGCAAGGTTGTCAGGAGGATTTAAAGAAACAGACACTAATATGGCATTTGGCCCATAGTTGACCATCAAAAAATTAAAATAAAATAAGGGAGTTCCCTGGTGGCCTAGTGGTAGGATTCCAGGCTTTCACTGCCGTAGCCCAGGTTCAATCCCTGGTCGGGGAGCTGAGATCCTGCAAGCCACACAGTGAAGTCAAAAAAAAATTTTTTTTAATAAAATAAAATAGACTGGCACCACTATTTTATCCAGTCCTCTCCTGATTTTTCCCAGTTCTAGAGACTCTAGCCATATGTCCACTCACCTGCCAGACGCAAAAAACTGGCAACGACCACAGCACTTTCCTGCAGGTCATTGCAAGACTGGTAAATCGTGGGTCGGTTTCCGAACACACGCCCCCTCCCCACAGACTTTAGATCTGCCTGCAGCCTATTCCTGTAATTTCTCAATTTGGTCTTCGGCCTATCATGTATTCCCTCTGATGCCTGCCTTTTGCAAGCCACACCCATGCAGTGGTATGCTGGAGCTGGTTTGTACTGGCCAACAAGAGCTGGTCATTAACTCTTCAAGAATTTTGCTGTTAATTGAAACCGGCTATGGCAGGAATATTTACACCCTGGAAGTCAGCAACCATTACAAATAAATCCACGCGGTGCCTGCCTACCCAGGACTGGTTTCTGAGCCCACACTGTACCTACCACTCATCCTGAGCATGAGTTGTCTGTGCCACACTCCCCTAAACTACGCTTCTCCCAGCAGTCTATCTCCTGTTACTGAGACCTCATCCCAGGGAGTGTGTCTGGTCTCCAGATTCCTGTGACCCTGTGGGGCATGGACCAAACCCCAGATGTGGCACCATCTAGTAGAATTCCACAAACTCTGGGCACCTCAGGGGACTCACTGCTTCGTTTACCATCAAGTTCTCACACATCTGAGACAGCTCCTGTCAAAAAAGAGGCAATAGACCAATTCACACATTAATTATCTCAGACTGCAAACCTAATGGGAAGATTTCAGAGGTTCTCCTATTGAATAAACAAGCCCTGTCAATGTTCTATAAGAAAAGATTCTGGAAAGAGTCTAAATGATAGTCCCCCAGTAATATTTTAATTGAGATGATGCCGTGTGACAGAACGAATTCCATCCACGACTTTCCCTTGGCTCTTGTGTGACCTTTCCCCCCATTTCTCGACAGATTCGTCTTGCTGAACATCTTGTGGAGAATGTGGAAAACATCCCCTTTTTTCTCTGTCATGCTGAAATCTGAATCTCATGAATTTATTTTCCTTGGAATAACCAGTGCTGCATATTCTGATCACTTCAATTATATTTGTAACACTCCTCTTCGAAATAGCTCGGAACGTTTTCTCTCTCCTCCTACCCCTCTTTCTAGTCTTGATCCTTCAGTGGAAGATTATTGCTTTGAACTTCAAGTTGACCATAGCCAGGGAAATATCAAAGGGGTCACATATGTGTCATTTTTGTGGGTATACCTTCAGAGTATAGTTTTTTGTTTTTTTGTTTTTTTGTTTTTTATTCTTGACACCATCTTTAATGCTTTTAAGCCAAGGAGGGTAGCTTAGGAAGGTCCTATAAGATAGTCACAGACTTGGGACTTCCCTGGTGGCACAGTGGTTAAGAATCCACATGCCAATGCAGGGGACACAGGTTCGAGCCCTGGTCCAGGAAGATCCCACATGCCGTGAAGCAACTAAGCCCGTGCGCCACAACTACTGAGCCTGCACTCTAGAGCCCATGAGCCACAATTACTGAAGCCCACATGCCTAGAGCCCATGCTCTGCAACAAGAGAAGCCACCACAATGAGAAGCCCGCGCACCACAACAAAGAGTAGCCCCTGCTCACCACAACTAAAGAAAGCCCGTGTGCAGCAATGAAGACCCAATGCAGCCAAAAATAAGTAAATAAATGAATTTTTAAAAAAAGATAGTCACAGACTTGAGATTGCTCAGAAGAGTAACAAGTACACTCCAACCCATCCACATGTTAATCGGGTCACCCATATGTACGTAGCCTGTTATGTTCTCAGTCCTCTTGAGGCTCCTCTCCTCAAGGAGTTTGGCTGTTTATCTAGTAGGAGAGATAGAAAAGTAAGAAAACACAGTAGGATCTGATATTATCTGTGCAGTAGTATAGGTGTGAACAAAGTAAAGAGATAAAAGTGGTAAAGAAGAGATGACTAAGTCAGCTGGGCAACGTATTAGTTTCCTGCGGTTACTGTGACAAATTATCACAAATTTGGTGGCTGAAAACAAGACAGATTTATTCTCTTATTGTTCCAGAGATCACATTCCAAAATGAGTCTTCTGGAGCTAAAATCGAAGTGTGTGCAGGGCTGTTTCCTTCTGAGAGCTCCAGGGGGAGAAGCCCTTCCTTTGCCTCTTCCACCTTCTAGAGGCTGTCTGCATCCTCACCTTGGGACCCATCACTCCAGTCTCTGGTTCCATCACCACACTGCCTTCTCCTCCTCTGATCTCTGCCTCCTTTCATAAGGAGACTTGTGATTACATTGCCCCCCACTCAGATAATCCAAGATAATCTCCTCATTTCAAGATCCTTAACTTAATCACCTCGGCAAGTCCTTTTTACCATGTAAAGTAATGAACGCACGAGTTCTGAGAATTTCAACACCAGCATTCAGTCTACCCCAGGCAGGATGTGGGAAGTGGAGTCCAGTGAAACTTCTTCCCAGATGTCAAGCAGAAGATGGTGGAGCCATTTGCTGTGTCTTGACCAGGCCATGTCTCTCTGCATCTTCCAGATCTGACCTGCCACGGATGCCCACCCTTCAGCTGCAGCTGCGCCCACCGCTGCCCTTCTTACCTCTGGAGGTGGCTTCAGCCTCCAACTCCTCCGAGGCCATGGGGGCCTGTGGGACAGCCCAATGCTCCACAACTTGGCTATCAGTCTACCTTAGCAGTGGGCCTCCCACCACCATCCTCAGGTCCTACAACCGAAGTACAAAGGATTTCCCAATTTTACTTTGGAAAATAATGTGGATAATTTTTTAAAAAGCTATCTGTTATTATCACTTGTGTGTAACAAATGATACTAAGTGATGTATATGAATTATCTCATTTAATCCTTAAAAATAACCTCTGTGGCAAATACTAGCTTTATCCCCATGTTCAAGATGAGGAAACTAAGGCTTAGTGAGGTTAAGCCATTTGTCCATGGTCACTCTTGCCACGTAGCAAGAACCGTAGCTCAAACTTAAAGCCAACTTCCTCGGGTTCTAAAGCATCTGTTGTAACCACAACTCTATTCTATGCTGAAGTCAGCTGAGTCCCCATCTAGGATTTATTCACTAAGGGATTAGATGCAATAAAGTAGAAAAGATATGAACACAGGTCCAAGAACTTAGTCACATATAAACTTATAAATTTGGGTCAATTGCTTTATTCCTATGTGCCTCAGTTTCTCATCCATAAATTGGAGATAAAAATATTACCCATTTGAGAGGGTTTTTTTTTTCTTTTTTCAGTGTATCTGGTGTGGAGCCTTAGATTCTACCATCTGAACAAGCAAGCCCTCCAGATGATTTTCGGGAATCACTCTTTGAACAACTCTGAGCTCTCTTCAGGTAGGCCTTATAGTTGAATTGGGGTCAACCAGTAATAACCAGAATGGTAAGTTTTCAAGAACAAAGAAAAGCATTATTAGTTAAAATTGCTCCAGTAGGAATCTGAATGATAATAAAGCTTATTTCCTTTTTTATTAAAAATTTTTATTGACATATAACTTTATATGAGTTTCAGGTATACAATATAATGATTGGATATTTGTATGTATTGTGAAATGATCACCACAGTAAGGCTAGTTAATAACACTGCAATGTGTATTTGAAAGTTACTGAGAGAGTAGATCTTAAGAGTTCTCATCACAAGGGAAAATATGTAACTATGTGTGGTGATGGATGTTAACTAGACTTACTGAGATAGTTTAATGAAGATTATATCAGATAACATGTGCAAATATTGTGTACCTGAAAGACAGTGATCAATACACGTTAGCTATGTTATTTAATTAAGAGTTATCATATTATTGAAAGTAGAGAATAGACACGTCTTTGTGTCTATTCTCTTTGTGAGGACTGGACCAGGGGAAGGTATTCTTTGATGCGGAACCTTCAAGGGAGGCTGGTGATAAGCATCTTGGTGAACAATCTAGGTCCAAATAAATGTTAACTCTCCTGCAAAGGGTATGCAGGGTACTGGCCATGGTGAAGGACCTTTGTCTGTCTGTCATTAAGTGTTCTCTCTCAGCTCTAAATTCCCTTCTACAATTTGCTCAGTGATACTGGAGTGAGACAAACAGGAAAGGGGACAGGGCACAACCTTTAAAAGAATGACATAATCCTTGAGGACAGACATAAACTGGCTAGAACCAACTAGTTCCAAGATGGCAGAAGATTCACCTTCCAGTAGACCTTGAGCCTTGTTATACACTCATTGTAATGCATTAGCTAAATGACACACCCACAGGTGCCGGGACAGTTCTGAGGCCGACCAAAAAAGGCCAAAGAGTAGGCGGTGGCCCAATTCCTGGAAATCCCCGCTGCTTCTCCAAAATAGTTGGAATAATCCTCCCACTCATTAGCCTATGAAATTACCCAACCCATGAAAACTAACCGCCCCATATCTCGGGGCTGCTCTCACCTTCTGAGATGGCCCCCACTCTGTCTGTGGAGTGTGTGTCTCCCATGACCACTCTCACCTTTTGAGATGGACCGCATTCTGTCTGTGGAATGTGTCTTTCTCTAAATAAATCCACATCTTACCTATCACTTTGCCTCTCCCTGAATTTCTTCTTTGCTGAGACAAAAAGAACCCGAGCTTCATTAAGTCCTGAGACCAGGTGTGTGATCTTAATTAAAAGACAGTGGGTTCAGGGACTCCCCGGCGGTCCAGTGGTTAAGACTCCAAGCTTCCACTGCAGGGGGCCCAGGTTCAATCCCTGGTCGGGGAACTAAGATCCCGAAAGCCACACAGCGCGGCCAAACTAATAATAATATTAATAAATTAAAGAAAAAAAAAAGACAGTGGGTTCAAGTCCCAAATCTGAGTTCTGGCTGAGATTGAGTCCCAGCCCGTGCGTTCAAATCCCATCTGAGTGGTGCAGTTTTAAGACTGTTTGTCCTTTCCCTGTTAGGCATCAGCAGTCAGGGGTGCTAGATGAAGACGGGAAGGGGGAGGGGGAAGAGGGACCTGCTGCTGTGCCTGTGTGCACCCCACCCCTGCACTGTGGCACCTGTAGGTCGGTTCTAGTTGCAGGTGGGTCCAGTTGCCAGCTTCTTTTCACTCTCCCAGAACCTGGCTCCTGGAGCCCACACCCCCTCCGTCTCCCAGCTCCAGGGGCTCCTCCTCCAAGCTCCTGGGCAGCAGTCAGGCAGTGTCCTCCCCAGAGGGCTGTCCCCCATGTGGGCCCCCATACAGGCTTCTCGGTTCTGGAGACCTCAGCCTCTTGCCTTCGTTCTCCCAGCCCTAGAGGTTCCAGTTGCTTCCTGCAGTAACTGTCTCTGTGCTAATTCTGTCACATTGCTGTTCCCTTTTTGTTTTTCCTGTCCTTGGACAGCTGTTTAATCAATTCCCTAGAGTAAATTCTCTCTATTAGAGTAACTCACGTGGATTCTGTTTCCTGACTAGACCCTGAATGATAGGACACACATACAACACACACTTATACTGTTAACACTGTTCACGGGGATTTGTGTATATATACACACATACATTTGCACATGCTTTATCTATGCAAATGTGTGCAGCTTCCTCAGTTTGTTCCAGCCCTGCATCTGTTCCATGGGCCCTCATTAATGCTCTATCCTTTCCAGATTCTAAAATGTAGTAGAAAGAACAAAGTGACAGAGTTCTAGATGATGGAAAATCTTTTCCTTCTCATAAACACAAGCATATGTTCAATGCTTCCATAGTCAGAAACTTACAGGCCAACTCTTTTTAACATCAGTCATTCATGGTGGCAATATTTGTTAAAGACTTACTGGCTCCAACGGGAAATTTTAAGCAATTCGATGCTAGAAAAATTCCCTATTGAAATTTTCACTGCTTCCTTCATTTATTCGACCTCTGTCGCTTTCCACTCAGTGCCTGGTACTCTATAGACACTTCAGATACGGGAAAGGATAAAACAGACAAAGTCACAGCCCTCACGGGGGAAGGATAGGGGAATGAGGGACTGGGAAACTATTCCCAGACCAGTGGCTGGGAAGACAGCGTCGGGGTTCGGGTTTGGGTGACTGCAGCAGATAGAACTGAGATTACGTGTGAGGGCTCTAGAGTCCAGCTGCCTAGTTTCAAGTCCTGCCTCCACCACTTACTGGCCAGATGACCTTGGAAATTTCCTAAATTCGTCTGTGCCTTCTCTTTCCTCTTTTTACAAAACAGGGATAATAATAAATACCTCTTCAAAGGGTTACTAGGAAGATTAGACAAGAAAATAAACGGTGCTTGACGCAGTGCAGGCACTTGGTAAGTGCTAGCTGTTATTCCTGTCAACACCATCATTAGAGATGTGCTTGAAGGGCTCCCTTGCCCTGAAAATCTGACTCGTTAATCTGCCAGGGAACCCAGAAGGGCTGAAGGGCAGGTCACAGTTGCCCATGTCCCAGCAGCATCATCCTGGAAAAGTTACATAGCCTCTCTGAGCTTCCGTTTCTGCATGTGTCAAATGGTGACGATGGTTCCTGCCATGCAGAGTGTGGCTGGCACAGATTAGCCAGTGCATACACACCCACAAGTCCCTGCCTGCCGAGTACCTAATAATTAGCACTCACTCCTCCAACAAATACTTTGGGAGACCTACTATGTGCCAGGCGTTATTCTCACTATGGCTAGAGCCAGGAACAAGACATAGTTGCTGTCCTAAAAGAGCTCACCTTCTAAGGAGGAGACAGACAAGAAATACACCAGCAAGTCACCACCAGGGGTGGTGGTGAGTGGGGGTGACCTGGGAAGTTCTCTGTAGAGGTGACGTCTGGCAGAGACAGGAAGGAAATGAGGGAGTAGGCTGTACAAACATTCGGGAAAGGAGACTCCCGTTCAGGGACAAAAACAAGTGCAAAGTCTCTGGGATGGAAATAGGGGTGTTCAAGGAGCAGGAAGAGACAATGTCACCAAATCAGGGAGAGTGTGTGAGAGAGAAGAACCGGATAGGGGCCAGCTCAGGCAGGGCCTGATAGGTATAAGAACACTGGATTTCAGGCCAATTTTTAGGGGAAGGCATTGGAGGTTGAGGTCAGAGGAAGCAACGTGATCTGATTATTCTTTTTCTAAATGATTACTCCAGCTGCCCTGTGCACAACTGCCTGTAGGGAGAGAGAGTAGACGCAGGGAGTCCAGTGGGGAGGATTAAGGATGTATTCTGAAGGTAGACTTAAAAGGATTTGCCAATGGATTGCAATGGAGAAGACTAGGAGAGGAGCATGTCTGGGTGAGGGACTGGGCAAAATTAGCTCAGATTTAGCCATGGAAGCGGGGTGCCTATTACACATCCACGCGGAGGGGTTGAGTGGGCAGTTGGATATACATGCCTGGTGCTACCTTCTCCCCCTCTCTGCTTCCCTTCCACCGTTACAGGGTTATTTATTAGAGTTAAGCCAATGACCTAAACAGATGCATTAAATCACCATTTGGTCATTTGGTATGAATCTAGTTTATTTTACAGCAGTTTGCTGAAGGAATGAGAATATTTATGGCGCACAGGAGCCTTTACCTGGCCCTGGAGAGAGGTCAGGTGTCCAGAATAGCAGAAGGAGTGCAGAAGGGGGAGGCGAAGCAGCACTAGAAATGATTTTCCTCTGCCTGGCAGAGCTGGCCCTGTGTATATAACCTGTGCTGCCTTAGAATTTCACACAAGACTTATGAATCACGCTGAGTACCTCTTTCGGGGTCATTTACTTCCCTCTATCAATTACTAGCCAAGCCAGACACAGTCTGAATTTAAACCAAATCACAGTCGCTTTTTCCACCCACCACCCATTGAAATTCTCATCAACACCGTTATCAGTGACTGCTGGAGCTTCCATCCTAACGGGGAGACATCCCTCCAGGGACATCCTTCCAGGGAGGGAGACAAAGAAACACCCACGTCTTGGAAATAACCTTTCCAATTACCTTTCTTCTCTCTCCTGATGAGCCTGGCAGAATCATGTACCCCATCTCTGTATCTCATAAATGGTCTCCGCAGAGCCAGAGACAGGCAGTAGCTCTCCTCCTCATCACCTTAGCGTCCCCGGCTTGCTGCTAAGCACCACTGCTTGGGGATCTTTATTATCTTAATTGCATCTTGCATGCCCACCTTTCCGCTCGAGGAGCTGTGGGTATTAATCACTTTCGAGTCACTCTGGGAAATGCTGGGTGCTTTTTCTTTTGCTCTGTCACCAGCATAAGGATACAGGAGGTCGCAAGCTGGCAAATGGCTTCCTTCTTGATCACAACCTTCCTAAAATCCTCACTGCTTACCGTCTTGGCAGAAAACTTCAGGCCTTTTCCTCTGAGTAGCCATTCTTCACTATAGCGAGTTGCCTCCAAGGTCAGATTCATCAATGTCCCCTGTAAAATTACCAACTATCTGATGTTTTATTAACACTTTGCAAGCATCATCCACAGAGGTGAATGAGAGCATGCTGCAGGGCAGTGGTTTCAAGGTTTCCCACAGCATTAGCATCTCTGGGACCTCATTAGAAATGCACATTCTCAGGCTCCACCCAGACCAACCGAACAATCAGGACCTATGCGGGGGTGAGAGGGACACAGCAATGTGTTTTATCAAGCGCTCCATGTGCTGAAGCACACTCAAGTTTGAGAACCACCGCAGAAACGCTTAGAATGGGAAACAGGATGCCAGTCACTCCGGTGACGAACAAACCCAGTGCCTTTGGTTGGGTCGCTTCACCTTGCACCTGACAACAAGGAGATCAGACCTGATCATTGATCATCTCTCCACCACCTTCAGATCCAAAATTCTAAGAATGTATATGGGGACGGGGGGGGAACAGTATGAAACGATGATGGTAATTATTAATATTTCTTGAGTGCTTCCTATGAGTCTGGCACTTGGACAGGCATTCTCATTACCTATGAGACACACACGTCTTGGAAATGGACAAATAAATGGTAAATTGTTCTAGTCTCCCTCCAAGACTCAGCTTGGGCTTTCCTGACACACAGTTGGAATTCAGTGTGTGCCCCGCACTCCACCACCTCCACATGCAATGCTCGTAGCTCTTACCACTGGTCATTAAGACTCTCGGCCCTTGTCCCGGTTTCTCCCAATAACGTAAAGGAAGGGAGCACGTCTGTACCCCAGCATCTAGCCAAATGCCTGGTATTTCATAAATATGTTCATATCAGTAACCTTCACTCTGTGCCCAGAAAAGCCACAGGCATTGGTGATGTCTTGAAGCCCCTTCAATTCTTATCTCCTCTCCCCTACTCATCCCAACCACCCTTGTTGTTTTTATACCTCTTCCCCACCAAGCTCTGATGTGGCCTTTAACATCACACACGCCATGTTCCTCAGCAAAGGCCACACTCTGCATCTCTCAGTCGACTCCATCTTGGCCTCATCTCAGAATGAACTGACTAGCCCCTTCCTTTTACAGAGATGTCTAAAAGGCTGTCCTCTGATTGATGCGTTTTCAGACTCATTGATTCAGCTGTGATGCACAATTTCTAAGTGGGAAGTATAATAAAACCATTTTTTTTTAAAGAGCTATTTGTTTTTTGGTTTTTTTTTAGTTTCTTTATTTCTTTATTTATTTTATTTATTTATTTTTGTCTGCGTTGGGTCTTCGTTGCCGCGCCCGGGCTTTCTCTAGTTGTGGCGAGCAGAGGCTACCCTTCGTTGTGTTGCGCGGACTTCTCATTGCGGTGGCTTCTCTTGTTGTGGAGCACGGGCTCTAGGCGCGCGGGCTCAGTAGTTGTGGCTCACGGGCTCAGTAGTTGTGGCTCGTGGGCTTTAGAGCGCAGGCTCAGTAGTTGTGGCACACGGGCTTAGCTGCTCCGTGGCATGTGGGATCTTCCCGGACCAGGGATCGAACCCATGTCCCCTGCATTGGCAGGCGGATTCTTAACCACTGTGCCACCAGGGAAGTCCAGTAAAACCATTTTTATTCATTTATTCCTGTATTTCTCTTCCTCCAACAGCAACAGCTCTTCTCCTTCTCTAATTGTCCCACAGTAAATTGCTGGGAAAGGTCAGCCTCAGGTCTCCTTAGTGAGTTAATGTTAACACTTCCATAAGCCATGCAAAAAACAAATATACACTGTGTGAAGATTTTATCACCAGTTCTAACACCATCCCCATAGACCAAGCATTGTAGGGTCCAAGGGTCACGGAGAAGGAAGCCTCAGGAATGCAGATGTGCCCAGAAACAGCCTCGCTACTGGGTCCATACACCACTCATGCCCACTAGCACGCTTTCAGAACCTGACTTAAGATGCTGTTGTAGGCAGAATTCTCAGATGTGGCCTGGTGTACACACCCCTTTGCCCAGTTATTCGATCAGACACTAATCCAAGTGCTGCTGTGAAGGGATTTTGCAGATGTAATTAGATTCCAAGTCCATTGACTTTAGGAAAGGGAGATTACCTTCAGTGGGCCTGACCTAATCAGGTGATCTCTTCAGTGCGATAGGACTGTTCTTGGCAAGAAAGATTTGAATCATGAAGGACATTCTCCATCCCTGACTTTGGAGATGGAGGAGACCACAAGGCAAGGAATGCAGGTGGCCACTGGCTAAGAGCCAGCAAAGAAATAGGACCACAGTCCTACAACTACAAGGAACTGAATTCTACAACAAGCTGAATGAGCTTTGGAAGCAGACCCTTCCTTAGTCAAGCCTCCTGATGAGAGCACAGCCCAGCCAACACCTTGATTTCAGCCTTGTGGAACCCTGAACAGAGAACCCAGACATGCTATGCCCAAACTTCTGACCAACAGAGCTGTGAGTTAATGAATGGGTATTGCTTTAAGCTGCTAAATGTGTGGGTAACACCCCCTTCCTTTACCCTAAAATGTAGGTCTGCCCTTATCACACAGATACCTCATACACTCCATGCCTACCCCCACCCCCATTTCCATTCTTAACCCTGCCAGAGAAGGTTCTAGAAACACAAAATATAACAACTCCCCCATTATAACAGAAGGCAAATACAACATGTGAGGACAGGAAGAGACCAAGCTGTTCTGTGACAGACAGGATCACCCCTACAGTCCCTGCTTTGCCCCTGAGTGTGGTTATCATGTGCTTTCTGCAAACAATCCATTATTTTTATGCCCTCAATCATCTAGCATATAACCTCTCACCCTCACTCCAAAGCCGTCCCATACTCAGTGCCCTGAAATATCACAGATGGTGCCAACTGCCTCGTGGCTTCCACGACCCTCGAGTTGTCTGCTTCATTTTACTGGCTGTAATAGATGGCCTGGTCTTGCTGCACCACAAAATTGAGACAGGCCCTATCCTTCAAATTCCTTCCCGTGCACGCTGTTGGAAAGGGAGAGTCATTTATGGTCTCTCCTACTGGATTGTCTGTAAATGATAGGGCTGCATTTATAGGTTATATTTTCGGCAGGAATATCCAGCTCAAGGCTGAGAAATTTCCCTGCAGGGCAGATTACAGGGAAAGTGTGGGTGTCTTTTTTTTTTTTTTTTTAACTTTCTGGTCTTGGCAATTAATATTTAATGTAATACATCACCATGAATCACTGGGGGAGGCTCTCCTACAGTACTCATTAGCTTATTAAAATGAACACAACTGTTCTGGCTGATCTAAATTGTAGAATGATGACAAAAATAACAATAATAATAAATCTCACATTAATTTCATCCTGTCTTCTGTAATATTTCAGCTTGCCCTCCCCTGAGTCTGCGGGGTAGGGATGAGAACTTGAAACTAAAAGGGAAACCTGCCACCACAGCCTCAGGACTGTCATCCTCTCAGCTCAGGATGGCTCCCACCTGGGAAGCTCTGCTCTGTACCTGAGGGAGCAGGAATGGGTGAACACTCTCTCCTACACACCCCAGGCCATCACTTGGCCACTTCAACCTACTTCCGAGAGTCAATATAGCCTAGTAAGTCATTCCCAAACTTTGCTGCACACGAGAAACAGCTGCAGATCTCTAAACAATCCTGGCTCTCATCTGAGACACTCTAATGTCATCAGTCTGGGCTGTAACCTGGGAATTTGGGGGGTTTTCAAAGCTCCCCCAAGTGATCCCAGTGTGCAGCCAAATGTGGGAACCACTGGCCCAATAGTCAAGGCACACTTTGGGTTAAGGCTTTACCACCAATAGCAGGACAACTTTGAGCAAGTCACATATTCTTTCTACACCTCAGTTTCCTAATCTGTAAAATGGACCTAGTCATGGTATCTACCTCACAGGTATTAGTAAATGAGAGCATGCATGCTGATGGTTTACCCCAGTGCCTAGCACACAGTAAGCAGGCAGTATGTGTTAATTATTGACATACTGATTGTTGCCATCATTATTATTTCTCTTGGCCTCTCTGGAGATCATGGAACCAAAGATTCTTTTGTTAGCAAGGACTCTACGTTCAGGAGTTACTGTTCAGAAGTCCCCAGCAGGTGACCATCCAGTTTGGCTTGCTAGCACTTTCTCCACCCAGTGGAACTCATCGTGGTAGTAGACTCCCACATAGACAATTCGAGGGTACGATGGGAGAGGGGGGAATTGGGGGTTCAAATCTGACAAAGTAGGTAGTACTGTAAAGCTTCATTCACTCAGCAAGCATTTATTGAACATCTGCACCAAGTACTGTGCTGGGACCACTAGGAGAAAGACATAAACTCATGGTCCACTTAACACAAATCGCCAGCTCTTGGTCACCCCACAGCCAGTTAAAGCTGAGAAGCCTAAATTAATTCTTTTGCTGGGGCTTTTCTGTTTGCTTGGAATCCCTCAGAGCCATGGTGGTGGCCCAGTTCTTCGGCCATCCTGACCTCTCCTATCCATCCCCTCACGCCCTACCTTTGATCAATTTCTTCCCACTCCTTTCCCCTACCCTGTGCCTCTACTTAGTGTTCTCAGACTAGCTGTGTCATTCAAATATCCCAACTCTTGTGCCTCTTCCGATACTACTTCTCTGCCTTTCCTCGTGGGTTACTATCTTTCTGTATGACTTGTTAATCATGACCACGCAATACATACCTGCTCTTTCAAAACAACTCATATGGATGCCTGTCTAGGATTTTATCCCCTTATAAACCAATAATCAATATTTTAGAGAAGTTTAGTATAATCCTATCATCCCATTTTTCTGTTCCTCTTCCCAACAAAATGCCCCAAAGTTGTCTATTCTTGAGTCTTCACACATTTCTTGATATTTTCTTCTAAACCCTCTATTCTCAAGTTTCCACCCCTAGCACACCACTACCTCCCACTCATCCATGCTACTGGTGGACCCCTGCCGTAAGTGCAGTTCTGATGCTAACCACCCAGAGTTAGTGCAGACACGTCTCCACAAGACTGCCGCACTATCAGGGGTCCCTAGGCCACCCACACTTATGACCAATGGTGTGGTCATAAGTGTGACCCCTCCACATTCAGGGTTTCCCACCCCTACACATTCAGGGGTTCCCACAACTCTCAGGTTTGATAATTCACTAGAAGGACTCACAGAAGTCTGGAAAGCACTATGCTTATGATTATACAATAGTTTCATTATGAAGGATACAAATCAGAACAAGCCAAATGAAGGAACTCACAGAGCGAGGTCTGGGAGAGTCCTGAACACAGTTTGTGTGCCCCTCTCCATGGAATCAGGGCATGTCACCCTCACAGTACATCAATGTGGCCACCAAGCAGAAAGTTCCAGCCAGCTTCAGTAATAGGCATGACTGATTGAATCACTGGCCTTGTGAGTAAATGCAACCTCCAGCCCTTCTCCACTCCCCAAGGTCAGAAAATTAGGCTGATATCACAGGGCTCAAAGCTCCAACCCTCTAAACACAGGGTTGATCTTTCTGGCATGGGTGACCCCCATCCTGAATCGTCTCATTAGCATAAGCTATCTAGGAGCCCACCCCGAGTCACCTCTTTAGCATAAATTATCAAGGCACACCATGAATAAAAAAGACATGCCTACCACTTGGATAATTCCAAGGAACCCAGGAGAAAGGCAAGCCAAATTCTTTATTTTACAGCAACCTCCATCTTGCAGATCCAAGAGCAGTGTTGTACTTCTTAGCAGTGTTTGACAATTGATCACTTCTTTTTTCTTGAGAGTTTTCTCACTGAGCTCTCTGGTGGTCCTCCTACCTCTCTGGCCATGCCTTCTCCTTCACTGGAGGCTACTCCCCTTCTTAGCCTCTAAGTCTAGAGTGCCCAGACCCCTTCTCTAGCTCTACCTTCTTTCGCCCAGTCCCAGGCCTGTAATTAACAAAAGTACATTGAGCCACAGCTGCGTCTTGTCATCCTGGGGCCTGTGTCACTGCAGCAAGCCCCAGAAACCCAGACCTCTGTTCCACAGGAGATCCACACAGCCCGGCACCTCAGACACACGTGCCACTGCTGCAGCAAGCGCACCTGTGCCTCAGGACCGAGGTGCTATGCCGGTTCTGCAGGCACCTCAATCCCAGCACCCTGACTCCACTGCCGCTCTGAGTGCCAGCATGGCTGACCTGGTGCAAAGAAGAATCCCCTCGGCTAGAACTCACTCCCACGGGCAAAAAAAGGAGACTAGGTAGATCCCAGCAGTCTTTTCCTCCAAGGTCCCTAATAACTCCAGCGATCACTTCCACCTGCAGGACCTTCCCAGACTTGGCTAAAGAAGATGGTGCACACTTGGCTGATGTTGATTTTGGCTGTCACCGCTGCATGGAGCCTACGCCGCTGTGCCCCCCCAGGAATCCCTGACGCCGACCCCACCCAGCTGGTGCCCTCATAGCCACCTTCAAGAGAAATTCTTTCCCCACTGAAGAAAGTCTCAGAAGACTGGGAGAGGTGACCGCTTCCTCGCCTTACTACTCTGGCTAGTAGTAAGCCTCGGAGGCAACAGGCTGCGCTCGGTAAGTCAGCCCCCTATTTTTACCCTAAATGTTCAAAGCTGAACCAGACACAGAACTGTATCAGCAGTCAACCCACTAGGCAGGTCCCCCTCATTGCATCTGTATCTGTTTTCAATTCCTTCCAAATATTTGTACAACCGCAGAGCACTAGCAGGCCCGGGCAAAACTAAGAGGCCACCTAGAGCCTAGACAGAAAGAGAATCCAACATGAGTTGTTTAAAAACAGTGCAACAGCAAACAAAAACTTGTGACTTCCATTTCTGTGACATCTCCAAATTGTTTTGGAATTTATCAAAAACACTTGGAAGATGTAAACACTGGGAAAGTAAAAGCTTTGGAGTTGCCGAGCTGGCTAGAGTCTCCTGTAGACCAAACTAAGCTGTTTAAATGCTTGTGCCTGGCTGCAATTGGGGACTTCTGTTCCTCTGGCAGGGGGGCTGAATCAGAACGAAAATTATGCCTTGACCTGACTCAAAGGTGTGCATTCCTAGTTCAGTGCCTTGGTCCTTGAGCTTATCCAGACGGTGAGATTTTTGAGGGCTGGGATCTTGTCCTTGGCATCTTTGAACATCTTGCAATTCTTACTGCTCAGCCTCATTTATAACTGGAGCCCCATAAACATGGACTGGTTCCTTGCTGCACGTTACTAAAATGTGATTGGGCTTCTGGGAGCTTGACACGTTATCAGATGGAAGTAGTATTTTGTATAATAGTATGAATAGCTTATAGGCTGTGCAAAGGGAGTCTATAACAGGCAAAAAGAATGTTCTGGAAAATATTTTAATTTATAGCACCAAAGAAGAGAAGAAATGGCACAATTTCAAATAAGAAAAACCAGGTGTCTTGCTGTTGCCAGTAGAACTGTTCTGACTGATCCCAGCATCAGTCTCTTTCACTTGGCTGGGGAGAGAGTCCACCCACAGTAGAATCATGCACTGACCCCTGGGGATTCAGCAGATAGGACAATGACCTAGAAGCCTGACCAGGCTGCGGGAGCAGCCAGCAGATACTCTGCATGCTGGAAATGATAAGTTACTATAAACTGTGCCATGAGCCACATACAGAAGCAATTTGTAAATGGTTCCTTACAAAGTTGGGGGACATTGAGGACAAGCCAGAACACACAGGAAGGATGGAAACTCATGTCATCCTCTTAGTGCCTCCAACCTGATGACGAGGTTTTATCCCGCAGGTTGCAGAAGCTAGACCCCTTTGTCACGGAGCTAAACCGCCGCCTCGCCCAGGGGTTTGAAAAGCTGAGGGAGGGTCCCAGAGAAGGTGAGGTAGCTGCAGGCCAGCCACTGTCCTACACCAACAATATGTGCCAGCAGATAAGTGATAATGTGCATGGGCTGCTAAGCGCAAAGGCAGTGTGGAAGTCTCCAGTCTTGTGTAAGATGTCACTGTGGGCCACCCTAACTGGAAATATGCAGGGAGGGGGAAATCTGGTCTGCACAGTGCAGACTAGCCACGTTGACACATGACAAAGCCGCCACGCTTTCTGAGACCAGCTCCTCCCTGCAGGGCTATGTGGGTCTCTGGCACAAGCAGCCTGTCCCTGCCCTTCTCCGTCTTCTCCCACAGTCCCCTTCCCACCTGATTCCCTCCTTGCTTCTTTTCATTTTCCCCATTATCCGTGAAGGTCAAAGTGTCTGATGATTGGATGTTTCAGAAACTGTTAGGATCAAGAAGGGCCCAAAAGGGCCCAGCAAATACCTAACCAGGCTGTGGGGACCACTGCTCTTCAGTGGGATGGAAACCTGGGGTGCAGACCCCAGACCCAGGGTTTCTGACACCCTCTAACCAGACTGAAATAGGCTTGGACTGTTTTTTTGGTTCTATCCTTCGGAGCCCAAAAAAATGAAAGTGAGGCAGATTATAATGGTAATTTTACTTTCTCAAATTTGGAACCATATCTACCCAACATTGAACAATATTCTGGAAATGCAGTGGTTTTTTGTTTTTTTTTTTGTTTTTTCTCTTCTTTCCACAAGAGGATAAGTATCTTATTATCACAAATGAAACCTTAACAGATTCAGAGAAAGGGCTGTACCACCCTTAGGAATCTAAATCCAGATCTTTTACACATTTTCCATGGATACAAATCTCAATTGTTCACCACCTCTCATTGATCATAATCAAAAGATAGACGAGACAAATTTCCAAGGGGAGGCTTGGTCCTTAAGTAGAAATACCTGTTTCCATGGTGACATCCTATTAAGTTATAGTTTGGAACAGGGAACTGAAAAAAGTAGTTGAATAGAGATTCTGAATTTTAAATCCATATCATCAGTTAGAGCGTTGAGGGATTTGAACGCCTCCAGAATAATTTCACACACTGGGAAGGATGAGTCACCAGTCACTTCATGAGGGCCATTCCTCGCTCAGGCAGGCAGCTTTGTATCTAGGCCTACCTGGAAGAGCTGAGGAGATACACATGAGTTTAGTTACTGACCCTGAATTGGGAAAGTTCTGTCTTTGTCCACAGAATTTAAACTTCTCTGAAGCATGACTTAAGAATTTGTTATTCAACAAGTGGATTTTCCTCTCCTGGGGTCAATTAAATACTCATTAGAGGAATGGTTCACAGCCTTGGCTGTAAGTTAGAATAACCTGGAGAGCTTCTTAAACAATACTGATGCCAGAGTCCCACCCCTAGAGATTCTGATTCAGTCCGATTGGACTTGGGCCCAGGCAATGGTATGCTTTCAAAACTCCCCAATGAGCCTAAAGTGCATCGGGGGTCTAGGGTCTCTCTCCTGGTTAAATAGTTTCCACTGTGGCTTAAGAAGAGGCAGGTCTCCACTGCTCATGCTTCCATTTAATGGGTGTTTGTTAAGGAGCAGGCTGAGGAATGAATTAACTTACCTGACTTAACCTGTCAGCAACCCCCTGGGGTAGATGTTATCATGATCTCCATTTTGTAAGTGAGAAAACTAAAGTGTAGAAAGGTTAAATTGTTGCCTGAGTTTGCAAAGCTTCGAAGCATAGAGCTGGCTTTAAACTCTTACGTGGTGTCAACCAAGCCCATGCTGTTAGCCACCGTTATATTTCCCGCCCCATCACTGGATAGTCCACCGGCCACTGAGGAAACGCCCAGTTGTCCAGTTCTCACCACTTCACAGAAGAGGCAGAAGCAGGGAGAGAAAATAAATGCATCTCATAGGCTATAGTTTAGAGGTCTGATAATAAGTTCATAGAGTCTTAGGGCTGGCAGAGAAGGTCAAGGACACCAGGTGCAACCACTTTATTTTCTAGATGAGGAAACATAAATCCAGAAAGAGTAAGTGATTTCCAAGGTTTATAAGTAGGTTGACCTCAGAGTCCCATCTCCTCGTTCTAAGTGAAGTGATTTTCTCCGGCACCCGTTAGTTTCCCATTTACCATCTAGTAGAGGAGAGGGCACAAGGGGACCGGCAAACTCAACTCGCAGCGTTAACGTGAGCGAATGTGTTCTCAGAGGCTAATGTGGTGTCATAGGCGGGGAGTACGGAGGAGGAGGAATTGCTTGTGGCTGGTGAGATTGGGGGAAACTTCACGGAGAAGTGGCTTTTAAGTTGAGCCAAAATCAGGTAGGCTTCCATCTTGCTGAGCTGAAAGAGAGAACATTCCATAGGGAGGGAAGAGTGTACGCAAAGGCAGGAAGAGGGGAGATTTGTTGACCATCAGGTGGCCTGAATTGTCTTAACAGAGGACACCTGTGAGGAAAAGAAGCAAGAGACAAGATGAGGAAGTGGGAGCTAGGGCGCCGACCGAGGGGGCTGGACCCTAATGCAAAGGCAGTGGGACCGTGGCTGCTGCGTCCGGTGAGTGGGGACTGAAGTGGGCAGTGGCGAGGGTCAGAGACAAGTCACAGAGTCCGTCCTCTCACAAGGCACGGGAGGCTGAGCTCCTGCTGAGGTCTTGGGAGAGGAGAGAGGATGGAGACAGTGGGGTGGGGAGCAGAGCGCCGCAGCGGGATGCGGATGAGCGCGGGGGTGATGAGGCTGAGAGACGGAAACCGGCCTCAGCGGGGGATGCGACTGTGCTCGCCCTGGACCCCACCCCGTAAAGCAGAAACCAGAGCAAAAAGAGAAGGTGGGATGAGAACGTCCTTCTGGTCATTTCACTAAAAATCTGCCTTCCAAGGTGAGAGCCCAGCGGGAGAGGAAAGCCCTGCAGGAAAGGGGACGGGGCTGAGCTGAGCTGCGGGCGGGAGGAGAGGAGAGGGCGGAGGCCGAGGGGAAGCCGGCTGGAGAGGACATGCGTGCGCTGGGAGCAGACGGGCGTCGTCGGAGGAAAGCCTCCGCTGTCTGCCCCGGGCCTGGTTGGACAGGTGACCAAAGTGGTCTCAAAAGGGACAGTAAGTGGCGAGAACAAAGTTCTGGGGGAATGTTATGAACCCAACTGCCCTGAATCAAATCCTCTTGAACACAAGCATAGCCCACGGAATCGGTTGAGATCATGCAAAGAGACAGAATTCCATTCAGGTAGCTTAACTGCAGAGACTTTAAAGCAGGTGTGGGCATAGCTAAATATACCAACCCCCAGAGACCGGAAACAGCAGAAGCCACACACCCCTGGGCCTGAGCAGAGGGCAGTGAAGGCAGGGCTGCAGTCCCAGAGAGGACGGTCATCAGTGCGGTGCCAGCGCAGGGATGGGCAGAGAAGAAACACCCTGACCTCTCTCCCGCTGCCAGGTTCCTGTGCGATTCCCACTGGCTGCTCACAACAGGAAGTGGAGGGCAAGGCAGCCCAGGGATGATTGTTAGGGACCAGCCTCCCCAAGCGCAGAGCAAGGCAGAGAAGTGATTTGGGGGCAGAGCAAATGGAGACGAACTAGCATGCCCAGCAAGCAAACAGCCTTGGTCCTGAGTCCGTAAGAGTCCGCTGGCGTGTGACAGACACTGCTCTTCTCTCCGTGCCGGTGAATGATGGGCCGAACCTTCTAGGGGAGGAGGGAACTCCTGGCTCCGCACAGCTTTGCTGCTGCAGCTCACCAGCTGCTTCTTCCCAAATGTCTGAAAACTAGCATCTTTGGAATCTTGCATGAATGCTTTGTATTGTAAAAATGACAACCGGATGAGCATGAACCTTTCCTGTGATGGCAAACCTTGTCCTCTTATGCCCATATTTTCCATAAACTAAACTCTGCCGAAGTACTTTTGTACTAAGTGTGAGAGGAAGCTTGGGAGATGTGGTTTGGCAGGTGAATTATGGGAATTCCGAGATATTTGGTTTTTGAAGGTAAGAGGAAAATTATTGCATCGCTCATAAAGCCCTTTGCCACACCCAGTACGAGAAAAATTTAAATGTACAGGTTTGGAACAGGAGAAAGGAAATGCAGGGAATGACTAGAGATCAAAATGTTAAGTTGTATAGGATTAGAAAAGATACTTACAGCTGAAACGATTTGTTGCAAAACCCGGGGAAAGAGTGAATTATTTGCATAACAGAAGGCATCCCTCCACGACTTCACTCACTTTGCACTGCCCAGTTGCCCAGCCCCAGGAGATCAGTGCCCTCGTGACAGCCTCGAGCCTCCTCGGCAGGCCTGACATAACACCCCCAGGCCTGCTAGCCCTTCATCCTAAGTTTGACAGGGTGCTAAGAGTCCATCAAATCAAAATTGCATTGTCCATTTAAAAACAGCTTTTTTTCAGGAGAAAAAGACATTACCAAATCATATGCTCACATCGATTTTCAGAAACATAAAATTAGAAGAAAAACCTTCCATCAAATTTCAAATCTTCCAACTTCCAGGGTATCAGCTAGAAGTTGTTTTCCTGATCACAGTAATTCTCATGAAAGTACCAATGAGTCTGAATTTGCTTAAGGAGAATTCTTCTCTTCCAAAGAGTATGCTGCTAACCTAAATGACTCTCTCATTTGTGGAACAGGGAAAAGGAGATACTTTTGACCCAGAAAAAACGTCTTCAGCCATTTGGTATCCTATTTCCAAATATTATTGCCACCAGACTTTTGCGCTCAAGAACTCAAAAGAGCTTTTCTGAGTCACCAGTTGTTTTCCAAGAATATCAGCGAAGGAAACAGTAGAAAGGGATGGGGATCAATCCCTATTTCCAACTCAGCATCAGTGAGACCTCTCAAAGTCAACTAATTATAGGAACCACCTATGGTTTTTGGCAAAATGACACTGATGACAAGGAGAAATAAGTCCTCTTTAACATAAAATACCCCACTACCCTCTAAGACGAAGGCCCACATATGACCAGTGCTAAGGAGAGGAGTATACAATGCAGGACAGAAGATTAGGAGATTTGGTTTGTCAAAAAGGCCAGGGAAGTCTTTTTTTTCTTTTTTAATTGAAGTATAGTTGATTCACAATGTTGTGTTAATTTCTGCTGTACAGCAAAGTGACTCAGTTATACACATATATACATTCTTTTTTATATTCTTTTCCATTATGGTTTATCCAAGGGTATTGAATATAGTTCCCTGTGCTATACAGTAGGACCTTGTTGTTTATCCATTCTGTATGTAATAGTTTGCATCCACTAACCCCAAACTCCCAGTCCATCCCTCCCCCATGCCCCCTCCCCTTTGGCAACCACAAGTCTGTTCTCTATGTCTGTGAGTCTATTTCTGTTTCACAGATAGGTTAATTTGTGGCATATTTTAGATTCCACATATAAGTGATATCATCCGGTATTTGTCTTTCTCTTTCTGACTTACTTCACTTAGTATGATAATCTCTAGTTGCACCCATGTTGCTGCAAATGGCATTATTTCATTCTTTTTTATGGCTGAGTAGTAGTATCCCACTGTATATGTGTACCACATCTCCTTTATCCATTCATCTGTCGATGGACATTTGGGTTGTTTCCATGTCTTGGCTATTGTGAATAGTGCTGCTATGAACATAGGGGTAAGGCCAGGGAAGTCTTGACCTGAGATCTGAAGGATAATTAGAAGTCAACTAGGCAAAGAAGGTAGGGAAAGTATGTTCAAAGGCCCTGTGGTAGAAAGGACCATGGCAGGTAGGTGAAATTAAAAGTAGTCACTAATGACTGGGACTGAGATTGTAGGGAGGTAGGGAGTTTCTGGGCCAAGAAAATCCACAGGTCCATGCAGCATCTGTAGCCAGTGTTCAGGAATTGTTTTCTGTTTCTTTGCTTGCTTGCTTATTTGTTCTCTATCTTTCAAGCAGTGGAGGGAAGAAGGGAAGATGGCACTAACAGGCTTGCCTTTTAAGACAGTCACTCTGACTATAGTATAGAGAATGGAATACAGGGGCAAGGGTGATGGGGAAGACCAGTTAAGAAACCATTGCAATAGTCAAGGCAAGAGATGATGGGAGCTTAAACCAGAGTGGAGACAATGACCAGATCTGAGAAATATTTAGAAGAAAAAAATCATTGAACCTGGCGACATTGGAAATGGGAGTGTAGCGGGGAGGGATCAAGGATGGCACCTACATTTCTAGCTTGTGTAACAGGTGGAACCATTCACCAAAATTGGAAATACTGGAAAGAAGACCAGGTTGGAGGCGAAAGATGGTGAGTTTGGGTTGAGGCATTTTGTGTTCAGATGCCCTTGAGAAATCCAAGAGGAAATATGTAGGAGGAAGTTGGGCAAGCAGGTCAGAAGAGAGGTCAAGATTGGAAGTGGAAATGTGGGAATCAACTGCATGAAGTCAATTAAAGCTGTGGGTATAAGTAACAGAAGTATAGAATTAAAGGAGAAAATGGGGCTGGATAGAGTAGAACATGGTACGAAGGACAGAGTGTGGTCAGAGAGGTAGAAGAAAATACTGAGGGGCAAGAAGGCTCCCAGAAACCTAGTAAAGAGCATTTCAAGAAGAATATGGTCAATGGTGCCAGAACAATTGGAGAGGTCAAGAAAGGTAAGGCCTGAAAATAGGTCCTTTTGAATTGGTTGATACAGCAACCATTGTGATCCTGGTAAGAAATAATACAAGAACGCCTACGCACAGTTCTCTGATTGAAAAAAAAACAATATTTTTTTGGAGAAAAAGTATATGGCCTGCAAACATTTGTTTTTCCTAAATTTGCTCTTACGGAAAAAAAAAAAAATCTGTACTTTAGCCATCTAGGGTCAACCAGATTGGAGACCTGCAGGTAATTCAGTGGGTGATGAGGAGTAGGGTGGAACCAGCTGAGGAAAGAAAGGAGGTCTCTTGGCACTGGGCTGACAGAGCTGACTCCTGGCAGCTCCTTACCCTCTGTCCTGTGTCCTGTCCTGTGTTGGTTTCCTAGGGCTCTGTAATAAATTACTACACGCTGGGTGGCTTAAAACAACAGAAATTTACTCTCACAGCTTTGGAGGCTAGAAGTCCCACATCAAGGTGTTGACAGCACCACGCTGCCTCCAAAAGCTCTGGGAGGGGATCCTTCCTTGCTTCCTCCAGCTTTGGTAACTCCCGGTGTCCTTGGCTCGTGGCTGCTTCCATTATCATGTGGTCTCCTCTTGAGTCTTCCCCCTTCTCTTCTTTTCTAATGACATCTACCACTGGATTTAGAGCCCACTCTATTCCAGGGTGATCCCGTCTCAAGATCCTTAACATAATTACTTCTGCAAAGACTTTTTTTCCAAATAAGGTCACAACCACAGGTTCCAATGGACATATCTTTGTAGGGACCACCATTCAACTCACTCCACCCTCCCATTCCCGTCTCCTGGAGTATCATTTCATCTAATCTGAACGTCTCCATCCCCAGACTGAAGAGCCAACAATCCTATCCCTGCCCCTTTAATACCCAGCCCCAACCTTACCCAGCCAGGTCATAGGAGCCACCAAATTCCATGTAGAGCTGAGTGTCCTTCTTCCCTGGCCAGCTGCTCCAGACTCTTCTTTTTCCTAGAGGAAGGTAGGTGTCCCAGACCCCAGAGCTCACTGCGGCTGGTAGGTAATTTTACTGTGCTGGATGTATTTCCCCATAGACACATTGCTAAACTGCATCACTAGGTTCTATCCCCTTCTTCATTCAAGACTTTAGGTGTCGCTTAGGATAAATGGTATTTTATGGATGTGGGGGAGGGGAGGGGAACCAACCATAGTTTAAATACATTGTATTGATAGTTTTCCAAGTTCCAAATGAACTTGTGAGGCAAAGTCCATTTGCGCACCAGGGATTCTGTGAAGGTTTCCTATATCAGCTACTGAATGAGAATTAGAACTCAAGAGTATTGATGAATAATTGGTCACTGTAACCATGAGGGAAAGACACGTGGGGCTACATCACATGTCTGTGAGGTGGGCGGGGGCTCTTGCTGGCTGCTTTCTCCATTGAGGACAGAGAACCATGCACGTGGATCTAAGTAGTTTCCCATGAAAGAGATTTTTATGGGCTTCATGACTCAAGAACTGTATCTTCTTTCCAAACTGATGAAGAACAAAAAGTAGCACTTTATTGAGCTACTACAGTAAATGCTGTTTTAATAATAACAGGTAGACTTCCTCTCCTCCTAAGAGCTCATGTATTCTATTATGCATTTAACTTCTCTTTACAAAAGTTCAGAAAAGCACTTTCAGATACCACTTCAAGGTGCATTTGGGGAAATCAAGGCACGGAGTTGATAAATGACTGCTGGGCCACGTTTTGGCCACCCATGAGGCAATTCATCCCTTCTCACCATCACAAAAGACTCTTAAGACTTAAAATTGTCCTTCAAAACTGTGTCTGTAGCTGAGAAAGAAATAGGATGCAGACCTCATTTTCCAGGTTTTGTGTCTTATCTTGTAAATCAGTGGTTCCCAAATTGGGTAGTGGTTAAATCGACTTGTTAAAAGTTTACTTTCTGTTCTGCCTCAGACCCACAGCATCAGAACCACCAGAGGGTGAGACTAGGGTGCTGTTGGCTGCATCCCTCCCCCCTTTTCTGATGCTCAGTCACATTTGGGTCCCCCCGCTATGGGTCTCCTGGGGAGCTTTGCTTGGCTGTCTTTAGGCCCTCTGGTTTCTGGACCTTCCAGTAGTACAGTGTGCTGTCTGGACGCATTTGGTCTTTGGTAACCACATCCGGGCCCAAGTTGTCTCCTGGGGGATGAAGCTGTGCTAAAGAACTGTCCGTCTGTGAGCTTCCCTAGTCACAAAAATTAGAAGGTAATTCCCTTGTACCAGGGTCTGCCTCGGACAAACTAATGAAGCCAGTTCTCTGTGTCCTAGCCTTCAATCAGCATAGGGGATAAAGCATGGAGTCGGACAGCCATGTGAACTTAGGCAAGCCTTCAGTTTCTCCCTGGGCTTGAGCCTCAGTTTCCTCATCTGTACAATGGATGGGGTTGGGGGTGGGTAGTAGAACGGCAATGTAAAAGGACGGTTACTAAAAGAATCAAATGGTATCTGTTAAATGCCTGGCATGGTTTTCAACAAATGGCAATTCTCTTTTCCTTTCCCTAGAAGGTCTCCATTTCTGTCACGTGAATTCTGGGAATCTCTGTTCCTTCTTTCTGTTAGAACAAGGTTGTGGCATATCTTTCTGTGTGTGTGTACATTTAAGTTTTTTACCTTTTTGCAAGTTTTTAGCTTTTTAAGTTAAAAGTTAAGTTTTTAAATTTTGCACTTTACAATTAACTACCTGATTTTCCCATGTTGGCTGAGGAGAACCATTAACTGTAGTTCTTAGTTAAATAAGCAACTTTCTATGATTCTCACCCAGCAGAGTTACCCAGGTGGGAAGTAGTTTGATTGCAAGTCTACTGCAGTTTGGAGCGTTAGTCAGGAGCTTGTCTGAGCCCGTTGTTTATTGCTTTTGTTCGTGAGGTGGTGTCTGTGGCATTGCTTTTCCAACCAATAATCACAGGGCTTCTCGCTATATCCAGGTTTGGGCTCATTTGAGAGTCCTCCTGCCCCAAAGCCCCAAAATGAATTTTGGATACTCCACAGACATCTCTATTTTGCAGCCAACAATCTTAAACACAACCTCCAAATTTGATGAGGTAACATCTCAACAGGCAGAGATGTGATTTTATTTATATTGTATATGGAATGGAAGGCTTGTCTGCCCAGATACAGAAATTCAGAGCTCAGGAAACTGTAGTGTGACCAGCCATCCCAGTTTGCCTGGGACAGTGGTGTTTGCTGAACCTGGGAGTTCCAGGTTTAAAACTGACAACATCCAGGCAAATTGGGACAAGTTGACCTCCCTAGCAGGGAAGGGCTGGGCACAATAGAAGACCTTTCCATCCTCTTTCAACACCTGGAAGTAGGTGAAGTTCTCATCAACTGGTCTTCCGCCCCCACCTATGGGTAAAGTGGCCCAGGTAAGGCGTGCTCCTTGGCAGTCTCTGGTACAACTGCACGCTTTGTGCTGGACTCCAGGGTCTAGAGAAATCCTCACTCTTTGAATTCTAAAAATGGTTGGAGAATAGCAAACAGAGCAGCTGGAACTTCCCACTTCTGGAATCCTGGGAATTCGCTCAGAATTATCTTTCAGTCAGACATTATGCTCCAGGGCCAGTCTTATGGCAGACAGAGAATGGGGAAGTTGACAGACTCTCCCATTTACTAGCAGTGTGGCTTGGACAAGTCCTCTCTAAATGTGAATTTCCTCACCTGCACTTTGGTGATGACAACATCTCCTTCAAAGAGCAATGGTGAGGGACTTCCCTGATGGCGCAGTGGTTAAGAGTCCGCCTGCCAATGCAGGGGACACGGGTTCGAGCCCTGGTCCAGGAAGATCCCACATGTCGCAGAGCAACTAAGCCGTGCACCACAACTACTGAACCCATGCGCCTAGAGCCCGTGCTCCCCAACAGAAGAAACCACTGCAAGGAGAAGCCTGCACACCACAACGAATAGTAGCCCCTGCTCGCCACAGTTAGAGAAAGCCTGCACAAAGCAACAAAGACCCAATGGAGCCAAAAATAAATTTAAAAAATTTTTTAAATCTTAAAGAAAAAAAGCAATGGTGAGAATCCTGCAGGTACCAAGCACTCACTAACAAAGGCACTGAACTCATGCCTGTTTCTCTCTCCATCTCCATGCCCTTGATGAGACGTATATTTAGGGATGGTGTGATGACAGCCTCCAAACTTTCCTCCATGAGTTTAGATTCTAACACTCACTGTTAGAATTGCAGAACATTGAGTTGGAAAAAAATTTTTCAATGTTCTGCTCTCCTCCAAAATGAGTATCGTTAATGATCCGTGAGCCTATGAGTTATAAAAATCCAGATTCTCCAATCTAGCCATCCAACAGATAAAGAAACTGAGGCCCAGAGTGGACGGGTGGGTGACACACCTGCTACATAGCAGATCTAGAATCCAGTCCTCTAACTTCCAATCTTCTGATCCAGTGGCTCCTCCATCACACTGTCTCCTAATCCCTTTCCTCAAGGATTTGGTCTCTGGCAATGGAAAGAGTTGGGAGAACAAGAATAAAAGCCTTAAGAAGATACTAGCACTTTATTGATGCTTGATTAAAGGGGGCAAGAGCTGGTTTTACTAGAAGAAAGTGGGAAGGCCAATGGGGGAGGGACAAGAAGACAGGGTTTAGAAGAAACACTAACTAAAAAGAAGAAAGCAAACTTTACCCAACTAGTCTACGTCAAGGTGACCCCAATCAAGAGACTCTGCTTGACTGCTTGATGATAGTGACCCAAACATGGCTACTTTTTTTAAGGGGTCCAATTCTAGCTCCTGTGACAATTACTAAGACATAGGACTCCCTGACATGGAAAAGTGGAAACAGCAGCCCCTTCATAAAATGGGGTGCTGGCGCCAGCTTTCCCAGGCTATCAGATAAGCCTCTTTTGTATCTAGGGCACAGGTAATAGCAGGCTCACCTGTTTCATTATATCTGTGATTCCGCAGTGCTTCTGCTTACACCTCGGGGCTGCCCCTGTAATTTAGGCTTGTGTCTTAAGACGGCTCTCCCCTTGATAACTCGTGCTGGTGATGTGAAATCACTTTGTAAGCTGGGAGGGACTGGAATGCGTAATCGAAAAGCTGTACCCAATTTGCCCAGCCTAAGAATCTGACAGTTGGAAAGGTAGAAAGTGCTTCTTGCCAAGAATGGATTGTGAAATGGATTAGAAAATGAAGGCTGTTTGGCATTCACCCCTTTGCAGCTCACAGGTAGCCTTGAGGGCTGCAGTGTAACCCCACCACTTTGCCCAAGAGGGAACTATGACTGTGATTCCAGGTTACTTTAACTGTAGATTATTTTGTCCTAAACGGTAGATAAGAATTAGGATTCAGACTCAATTCCCACCTCCTTACTAATCTGTGAAGAAAAACGAGCCTGTTTATCAGGTCCTTGGGAAGCTGGAGATTTAGCTAGATTTAGTAATGCCCTATGACAGAGATAAAGTCTTTCCAAGAATAATAGAAGCAATATAGAATGTGATATTCTAAAAAGTGTGTTCAATTATGCATTAGATTAAAATGGAAAATAAATTATAGGTGAAATTGCACATAACAAAGAAGATTTCTGAGCTCTGTCCCTGACCCACTTATTAAGAACTGTATTCAGTGGGTCAGAATTTCATTAAACCAAAAGAAGTTAATGATTTCTTGAAGTTTGTCAAAATGGGTTTGACACGTAGTGAGAAAATAATAATATCAATAGTAATAACTTATGTAAATGCTTATCTTGTGTCAAGGGAGAAACCAGTCACTTCCATGCATCTTATAGCTGACACAAAAATAAGCATACAGTAAATGTTAGGTATTGTTATAGTCATCACATTTAACCATTACAATCCTATGAGTTGTGTACCTTTATTGTTCCCACTTTGTACATGAGCAAACTGAGGTCCCAAGACGTCGGTAATTTGTCCAGCCGCCCACAGATGTATGTGTTGGACATGAGGTATTAGTTCATTTCTATCTAACTGGGAGGCCATGCTTCAGACTGCTATGCTTTAGTGCCTCCCTGCTGTCCACATTGCCCTTGTTTAAGGCCTTTGTCCACGCGGCAAAATCAGTTATGCAACTAAAGATAAGAATCACATATGGGCTTCCCTGGTGGCGCAGTGGTTGAGAATCTGCCTGCCAATGCAGGGGACACGGGTTCGAGCCCTGGTCTGGGAAGATCCCACGTGCCGTGGAGCGACTAGGCCCGTGAGCCACAACTACTGAGCCTGCGCGTCTGGAGCCTGTGCTCCGCAACAAGAGAGGCCGCGATAGTGAGAGGCCCGCGCACCGTGATGAAGAGTGGCCCCCGCTTGCCGCAACTGGAGAAAGCCCTCGCACAGAAACGAAGACCCAACACAGCCATAAATAAATAAAATTTTAAAAATAATAATAATAATCACATAGATTAGATATGTGTGAATTTTTAGCATTGTGTATGGATAAGAGTGTGGGCTTTGGAACCAACCCTACTACTTACCAGCTATGTGGTAAGTTACTAAACTCCCTGTGTCTTGGTTTCCTAGTCTGTAAAATGAGATAATACCTCGCACACAGGGCTGTTGGAGGGAAAAAATTAACACCAGATAACTCCTCTGTAAATGTTACCTATTATTATTACTAAATGAACCTGCTATCTTTTTTTTTTTTTAATTTTTTGGCCATGTGGCGCGTTATGTAGGACCTTAGTTCCCCGACCAGGGATCGAACCCACGCCCCCTGCATTGGAAGCACGGAATCTTGACTACTGGACCACCAGGGAAGTCCTGAACCTGCTATCTTAAAGGTAAATAGCCTCTCAATGACGATACTTGCCTACACAATTTTAACACAATATTTTGTAAAAAGTGTAATAAAGTCTTGAGACATTTTTCCAGCTAGGGAAGACACCATCATCCTAGCTGACAGCTGTAAATTCTAGGACACTGAGCTTGCCCCAGCCCTGTGAGTGATGGTTCTAGAGTGTCTTAAACCACAAGGAATGGAGAGTCAGTTGTATCAGGTACCTTTTCCCTTTGGGATTTGCACACACTGATGAGTACACGTTGTGTGAAGAGGACTGAAATGAGCAGAGTCCTTTTCACAGGGAGCAGGTGTGAAAGTGTCATTGCAGTCATGGCCACAGCCACTGTTTTCAGAACAGCTAGGCGGGTCAGCTTCCGGTTAGGCAGGAGGCTCCTGCTTTCATTGGAGAGACGCGAGACTCCCCAGGCAGGCTCTCCTGCCAGAAACTATGAACTCCTCATCTGTCATTCCACCATTATAGCTTCATCTCTAGCTCTCAAAGGCCCTTTCTCCTGAAGAATCCACGAATAGGGTTTCAATACACCTGGAAGGTTCCGGGATTTTAGCAGAACCCACCCTGATTGCCTAATCAGTTGACACCTTCTGCAAGCATCCAGATGAAAAGTAAAATCCTTCTCAGGACTGGACCCAGGAGGGTGAGGGAGCAAGCAGTGAAGCCAGCCTAAGAGTCTCTGTCCTGGTGTGGGTCTCCAAGGCCCTTGAGGCATTAACAACCTGTCTTGCCCTTAAAGAGACATTCATTAATTGAATTAGCTGTTTGTGCCTTTGTCTACAAGATTATACAGAAAAGCTTCTGAGATGCAGAATTCCCACAGTCTTTATTTGCCTTCACTGAAGGGCCTGATTATTAAATTATGTTTGTCGTTAAACCATTAGTGATTCGCACATTTAAGTCTAATTAAAAATGGGCTACTCTGCTTAATGATTGTTGCAAAGGAGATAACTCCTCAGTAATTCTAAACATTTACCCTCCATCTAGTGGGAAATGCAGTTTTTACCAGGGGCTGGGCCACCAGGAGCTTTCTCAGTAAATGCAGGTCCCTCTCAGGCGGGTTGAACTGTCCTCCTGTTAAGGACACTATCTTCAGATGTTACTCAATTATCTTCAAGGCGAGGAGACAAGAGGGGAAATGAGGTCAGTGCATAGGACCACAGAAGACATTCCCTCTCCACTTCTCTGTAGTTCAAATGAAAAAATTTCCTTACTCAGAAACGAAGGATTTAAGATTCATACCTAAATGTTAATTTTGTGAAAATCAAAATTGTTTTATCTTCCAGTGTATTGTATTTGCTTCTTTTTCCCCCCCAAAGTATATTTACTTATTTTAAAATCCAAAGTGTCGTAATTAGTTTTCACAAAAAACGTACTGTCTTTTGGGCTTCGGGTTTTTTTGTTTTGGTTTGGTTTTTTGGGTTTTTTTTTTTTTATTTATTGAAGCAAAATCTGATTACAAAATTGTTATGCTGATACCTTCATACATCCTTGCTCAATTCCCTGCCCTGGAAAATCACATTTGGATTTTTCAAGCCTGTCCTGTCTGTTCAGTTCTCTAGTTATGGAGATACAATGATAGTGGTAATGCATAAAGGTGGGCGGCAGAGAGGACCACTGTTCAGAAGTATATCTTTCTTCTCCTGTCCATATATAAAATCCAGGAATTATTAGCCTAGACCAAGGACCCAGCTTTTGCCAAATCACTAAGAGTTCTATACCCTCTTCTCCCTGGGGGACCCCAGCAGAGGGAAGACACAAGCATGTGCTGGCTCAGAGGCACCAAATGTACCGGAGATCCCCTCTCCTGCTAGAGAAGCAGCACTCTTGGTGAGACAAGAGCCAGAGTTTGGCCTTGAATCTTGGCTCAGCCCTTAGTATTTGGTGGGACTTGGGAATGTTACCCAGCTTCTTGAACCTCTATTTCCCCACTTACAGAAGCAAGGTTTAAAATAGATTTGTAATGAGAATTGAATGAGACCACGTTTCAAAGCAAATGGCAAAAGATATTTAGCCAAAGTTAATTTCCTTTCTCTGATCTAACTATTGATTATGAGTTTCTAACTCCCTCTATAAACCATTCTCCTTTTCAGAATTTTAATCTAGTCTTGTCTTTGGCAGCTGTCCCCAGAGGAGTTATGATTTATGAAGTTTCAGGACAGAATGCTAATTTTAAAATCTTTGTAGCTGCTAGCAAGTATGACTTAAGGCACACACAGAGAACGATAAATATTTGATGTGTAGTGGGTTGAATGGTGGCCCTCCGCAAAGATATGTGTTTGCCCTTATCCCAGGAACCTGTGAATGTGACCTTATTGGGGAAAAAAAGACGCAATGAAGTTAAGGATCTTGAGATGAGATCTTCCCGGATTATCCAGGGAGGCCCTAGATGCCGTGATACGTGTCCTTATATAAGTAAGACTTAGGGAGAGAACACAGATAGAAGAAGAGGAGACGATGTGACCATCGAGGCAGAGACTAGAGTCTTGTGGCCACAAGTCAAGGAATGCTGACAGTCACCAGACACTGGAAGAGGCAGAGAATAGATTCTCCCCTAGAGTTCCCAGAGGGAGTGCGCCCTGCTGGACTTAGAACTTCTAGCCTCCAAACTAGAAGTGAGAGACAAAATTTCTGTTGTTTTAAGTCACCAAATTTGTGGTGCCTTGTTACAGTAGCCACAGGAACCTAATACAGGGTGCTACTATTATTAATAAACATAGATTTCCTTCCTCTCAATTTTGTTGTAAACCTAAAACTGCTCTAAAAAGTAAAGTCTTAAACATATATATGCATATATATATATGTGTATGTGTGTGTATATACATATGTTTTTTATTTTATTTTAAACCATTACTTTTTTAGCTTTGATACAGAGAAGTTAGAAAAGCCCCTTCTCTTGGTATTTTTCCAATAACAATCTTTACTAAAACAAAGGCAGTCAAGGGTGGAAGGAAGAGTTTCTCAGGACATTGAAGTCCTATTAAGTCATTCTGCTTGTAATCCCCAAAAATGTGCCATGAGTACTATGGAAAAATAAGAAGAGAAACCACTCTTTTAAAAGTGTTTGCCTTTATACTCTTGCATGTCAACACTGACGGTGCCAGGGAGCCGCAAATACCAATGCACTTGACATTATTACCAGTGGGGGACTTTCCATCCTCACCCTCACAACCACCCCAAATCCAGTAAACAAGGATAATGAAGACATCTGTTGCCTCCATCACCCCTCTTGCAACGCTTGCAATGCTGGTAACCTCCAACACTTTATTGACAAAAGTAAAACTTTGGCTCAGTTCTCTGTTCTTTAAAAAGCCCATATATCACCATTTGGCATCTCCAGGTTTGACTCATTCAGGATATTGTATTCTTTTCATGAGTACACAATGAGCTAAAGTCCTCTCAAGGGTATAGGTGTGCGTTCAGGAAGAAAAGTTTATGAGATTTTCTTCTTAATTCTGATCATTGAAAATTAGCCTTCTCATAAAAAAACAATATCCCTTTTTCCTAAGGGTGTTGTACAACTGGAAGATCAGAGCACATCATGAACAAAGTATCAAATTGAATGTAAAATGGATTAAAGGTGATTTAGAAATGTGAGCAGCAGCAGGGAAGCTGTGGTACCTGTGATAGTATTAAGACTCGAGTTGGGGGTGATTATCTTACATCTCGGTTCAAATGAGGTTAATGGGCTTTCAAATCATCACTGGGGGAGGGCAGGCAGAACCTGCATCTTTCATGTGAGGAGTCCAAGTTCCTTGGCTTGTTTTACAAATCCTTTAGTATGTGACCTTTTACTTAAGTCAATACTCCCTTTTTTTTTTTTTTTCCCCATTTCTTCCACTTATTTGGTACATTCTATTGCTCTCTTCCACAAGAGTAAAGAAAGCATTGCAGGCTTCCCTGGTGGCGCAGTGGTTGAGAATCTGCCTGCCAATGCAGGGGACACGGGTTCGAGCCCTGGTCTGGGAAGATCCCACATGCTGCGGAGCAACTGGGCCCGTGAGCCACAATTACTGAGCCTGCGCGTCTGGAGCCTGTGCTCCACAACAAGAGAGGCCGCGATAGTGAGAGGCCCGCACACCGTGATGAAGAGTGGCCCCCACTTGCCACAACTAGAAGAAAGCCCTCGCACAGAAACGAAGACCCAACACAGCCATAAATAAATAAATAAATATTTATTTAAAAAAAAAAAAAAGCATTGCATAGAACAGAATTTTGACCTAATTTTGACTTTCTTCAGGAAAAAATTTATACAGTCATTTCCTGCTTTTAAGTACAAGCTATCCCTGGAGATTAAGTGGCTCATTATGGGACAGAATAGTAACTTCACATATTCCTGTATCTTTGTTCCCAGCACGTAGTAGGTACTCAATAGATACTGACTACTGAATGAATATGTTTAAATGTACATTTTTGAGCATCATAAGTAAAAAGTATCAAATGAGTAAGTCATGAAGCAAAGAATAAGTCTTTATTAGGCAGCATGGAAAAAGAACCAATAAGTGATCAATATTTAATCAGCACCTACTACATGTCAGGCACTTTTTAGGCACTGGGAATGCAGTGAATGAAACAGTCTCTTCCCTCATGGCACTGTCATTCTAGCTGGAAGAACAGACAGTAAACAAACAAGTATAAGGCAAAGTTATGATCTCTACTTCAGAGGCATATAGGCATTCACCCAAAGCCAAACCTAAGTGCTGGTTAACTTCCAGGTCAACTGACTCTGGTCCTTTTGACTCCTTATTTTACCCCTCAACCATCACCAAATTTTAAGTGCAGCATATTTTAACTGGAAAAGGCTCATGTCTGTAAACCTGCATTTAGAGCTGCCATCTTCCTAAGGCCTTTTCAGACTCTATATCACTGCCCAGAAGCAGACACCAAAAGTCTAAACCAGCTTCCTAAGGGATGTCCTGCAGATCTAAGAATGAGAGTTATTTATTTATTCAGTTCTTCAACAAAACATTTATTGCATGCCACATAGTCACCTAAATACTGATGTTGAGGGTACAGCAGTAAATAAGTCAAAATCCCTCTCTTCTCATGGAGCTTATGTGCTGGTTGGGGAGGTGAAGGGGGCAGATAGTAAGGAAATACTTACGCACACGTTCACAGTGCTATGGAAAAACACAAAGCAAATATATTTTAAATAAGATGGTCTAGTGAGTGGTCATTTGAGCTGAGACCCTAAAGAAGTGAGGGAGTGAGCCATGCTGATGTCTGAGGAAGAGCATTTCAGGCAGAGGCAGGTGCAAAGGCCCTAAGACAGGAGGTCCATGTGACTGGAACACAGTGACAGAAGGGGTAAGTGGTCGGAGATGAGGTCAGAGAAGTAATGGAGGGCCAGATTAGGTAGCGTCTCACAGGCCACTGTAATTGTCATTCTACACTCTCTGATGTGTAGAATCAAATATCGAGAGTTAGAATAAGCAGCTGGTAGAGCGGAAAGGAATCCTCTTTGGAATCAGAAAAATGTGGGTTCAAATTCTACCACCACTATTTGTAGTTGAGTAATCTTGGAGAGTCACAGAAACTCTCTGAGCCTCAGTTTCCTTGCCTGTAGAGTGGGCTGGTCATAGAAGCACACAGGGCTGCTGGGGGGATTAAATGGTAGGACCTTTGCAATGCACCTAGCACAGTGCCAGGCCCCATCAAGGATCTCAGCATATGGTAACACGGTACTTCCTTTCCCTCTTTTTTTTTTTTTTTTAAACTTTGGGTTTATTTATTTATTTATTTATTTATTTATAACTGTGTTGGGTCTTCGCTTCTGTGCGAGGGCTTTCTCCAGTTGCGGCGAGCGGGGACCACTCTTCATCGCGGTGTGCGGGCCTCTCACTATCGCGGCCTCTCCTTTTGCGGAGCACAGGCTCCAGACGCACAGGCTCAACAATTGTGGCTCACGGGCCCAGTTGCTCCGCGGCATGTGGGATCTTCCCAGACCAGGGCTCGAACCCGTGTCCCCTGCATTGGCAGGCGGACTCCCAACCACTGCGCCACCAGGAAAGACCCCCTTTCCCTTTTTTATCTCAAGCTCTTCAGCTTTTACTGTGACTGAGATGGGAAGGCATTGGAAGATTTTGAGCCAAGGAATGGTGTGACTTGACTTGAGCTTTTAAAAGCTGCTATGTGGAGGGTAGATTATGGGGAGCAAGGGTGGAAGCAGGGAGGTGAGTTAAGTGGCTAACGCAACAATCCAGGAAGAAGATGGTGGGATTTTGGACAAGGATGGTTGACGTGGAACTGGTGAGAAGTGGTCAGATGTGGGATATGTTTTCATGGAGCTAATAGCATTTGCTGATTTTTGCATGCAAAGTATTAGAAAAAGAGAGGTGCCTCCAAGATTTGGGGACCAAGAACCTGGAAAGTGAAGTTACCATTTACTAAGGTGGGGAAGATTTGAAATAGGCTTGGAGAGGCAGGTGCCAAGAGTTTGTTTCTGAACATGTTAAGTTTGAGATGTCTGTTATGTACTCAAGAGGAGCTATCAATTACACAGGTAGACGAGGCCAGGCCAGAAATGAGAGCTGGTATCGTAGGTGAGAGAACTCCATGGCAAAGGACTTAGGAATGCTGGGCTAGGGATAACGGGTTGCTTTACTCTAGGACTCCTTACAGTTTTTAACACAAATGTACTTTGTGAACATCCAAGAGAAGGATTTAAGGTTTACCAAACTTATTTAACTTATTTATTAAGTTTTACCACACTTATTTTAGGGAGCTTCCGGTCACACTGTTATTCTATAGAACACCCTTTGGAGAATACTGTTGAAGACAGTAAGTATTAGTTTTATAATAGAATGATCTCCACCTTGCAGCAAGACGGCACAAAAAATAAGAGTTTGAAATGTATATCCTTTAATCAGTACCTGACTACTTTTGTGCTTCTTTGCATTTTCCCTTGTGAATTAATAGAACCCCATTCTAATTTGGAAAGCAGATTGTTTTGAGGTTGGTTATATGAATTAAACCCTAAGATCTTGATCAGCTCACCCCTTGGGTGAACTAATAAACTCAGGTTTCTAAACCTGCAGGGCTAAGGGCTCAACCTCCTGAAGTCCAGGCTGAAATAGTTCAACTTGCCTTTATCCTTTACTTTTCTTCAACTCAGTGGGTCTTATAGATTCAGGCCACCACCTCTTATACTCCTCTTGATCAATTTTAGCCTAGAACCTCTTGTCTGATCACCATCACAGTACTCTTCCCTGATGATCTCGTGTTTTCCCATAACTTAAACCACATACAGACTGATGGCTCCCAAATCCACATCTCGCGCTTCCAGCTTTCTCCTGAATCCTAGGATGGTATTTCCTACTGCTGTCAGCATCTCTATTGTGGTATCCTAGAAGCATCTCCAACTCAGTGTTTCCCAAACTGAGATCAACCTTTCCCTCAAAACTTGTTCTTCCTCCTGCAATATTTACTTCCATCTACAGCACCACTGTGCTCCTGCTGCCCTACAGAGTAGCCTGGAGTCATCCTTCCCTAGGGGCCCTCATCTGCTTTCTGCTGCCCCACCCAGGCCCCCAACGTGCAGTCATTTATCAAGTCATGTCATCACTACTTTCTAAATCTCCCCCAGCCTTCATCCTCTTCGCCCTCCGCTGACACCTCTCATTTCAGGTCCTCAAACAATTCTACCTGAATTGTTTCATTAGCCTCTGGGTGTCTTCCTGCCATCTGCATGGGACCACCACCACCAGCTGGTCCTCCTCGCTGCTGCCAAGGTTACCTTGTCAAACGGAAAACTAGTCATATGACTTCTCTGGCTAAAAGCAACCAGTGGTGTCACACTACCTTCAGAATAAAGCCCGTGTGTTCAGGGCCTTTCACAGTCTGGTCCAACCCACCTCACTCCCACTGTGCCCCCAAGACACACAGAACAAATCTTTCTCCCCACGACATGACCTTTCATACCTCCGTACCTTTGCACGTGCCAGAGCCTTGCCTTTACTGGGAGCATGTCCCATCTCTCTTCACCCCTATCCAAAATAGCATCCCTTATCAGACTTGTCGAAAATGAAACCTTCTTTGAGAGCCTTCCTTCTGGGCCCCTGAAGCAGGCAGATCTCTTTGGTACCTAGAACTTTTATATGTAACCCAGATTTCCCTGGGCCTTGGCAGCCTGGAGAAACAAGGGAAGAATATGGGTAGACTGAGTGAATGTTTCCTACCAATGAAAGTTAGGCATTTGGAGCTGGGACGAACACTCGGTAGGTGAGTGTTTTTAAGGCTAATGATACTGATCACAATGATTCTTCACAGCTTTCCAGGCCGAAGAAGCAAACCCATGGAGAACTGAAAAGAGCACAGTGAGGTCGTACAGAGACTGGAGTTGAGAGTTTGTTCAGGAACCGAAGGGAGCTGAGTCGTCTTTTTGTCCCACAGTAGCTAGAGTTCATGAAGCTCATTCTACTTTTTCTATGTCTACCTCTCTCTGGATCCATCCATATCTGCTGCTCTACCGGTTGCCAGATATCTCTCTATCTCACATTCATACTCAACAACTGAGATTCTGACCTCAGAGGCCCCTGGAAACCCTTAAACATGCTTCCTTCGGGTCAGGCACACAGTTACAGTCACAGGGATTGCAAGCACAGAGCACTCAGAAGTGACTGGAGCCGTGACACATATTACAATGGCTTGTCAAGTTCAAGTACCTTCCTTGTGTTTCACAAATCCCTAATGTGTCCACATGTATTCCCGGACACCCATGATGGTCTTCTGCGTCCACATTTCTCTTTCGCTGTTACCCAGAGGCTCCATCTCTGGCTCCCTAGTCAATGCAAAGGTAGGTGTCTCTTCCCTTGCACAGATGGTGTCCTGTGGCCCCTGCCTTCTCCAGCCTCACTGGTCTTAGTTTGGTCTGCAACCATGCTTGTGTCAGAGCACAACTGTCCTCCTCCCAACTCATGCTAAAACCAGTTAGACCAGACAAGGGAGTTTCTAGTGGCACCTCTTGTGATTCAAGTCTTTTCCTTTAATTTGCTTATTTGCTTCCTGACAGCTCACCCATTCACAAGGCACCTGACAAACTCAGGAGGTGAGACCAGAAGACAGTTTGACCATCACGCTCAAAAGCATTCTTCCTTGCCAGTATCCTAAACCAGATTGTACGTTCCAACTCTCTCCTCAGGGTGAGTTCCTTCTTTTTCAAGGGCAACACCAGGGAGTAAATTGCTTATAAATCTTAGCATGAGACCAAAGCATCAGCCAATTTCTCCATGGAGTTATTGTCTGTCCCAGGAGGCTCATCAAACCCCCATAACCCATGACATTAGCACCCTATGGCCCAGGAAGCTTATCAAACCCCCATAACCCATGACATTAGCACCCTATGGCCCAGGAAGCTTATCAAATTCCCATAACCCATGACATTAGCACCCTATGGCCCAGGAAGCTTATCAAATTCCCATAACCCATGACATTAACACCCTATGGCCCAGGAAGCTTATCAAATTCCCATAACCCATGACATTAGCACCCTATGGCCCAGGAAGCTTATCAAACCCCCATAACCCATGACATCAGTGCCCCATGTCTCGCCTCCCCCTCCCCCACCCTCACTGTGCCCCTGAGTAGGTGGAGGCTCAGAGCCCAGGTCCTCTCTCTTGCTCCAGGAATATACAATTCTGATTATCCTAACACTTGCCATGTTATAGTGTAATAATCAGAGACAGAAGGAAACCAATATTTACTGATAACTAGTATGACCCAGATTTTTTATTAGATGCTTTACATGCATGATAATCTTTAATCTTCATGTCCACCCTTTAAGAAGGGAATAGTTATCTATACGTTACAAGTAAGAAAATAACTCAGAGAAGTGACATGTCCTATCACAAGATCTCACGGCTAATGAGGGCCACCCTCTCTCCTGCCCCCAACTACTGTGAGCTCCTCCTTGGCGGTGACGGTCTGTAATTCATCACTGTATCTCCGCGGCATCTGTCACACTCTAAGTAGGGGCTCAAACAACATTTTTCTAAGGAAAGAAGGAAGGGAAGGAAGAAAGGAGAAAGGAAAAATAAAGGCCTTGATTTCACCTTGCACTTAGTAAGCACTTAATAAATGTTTATGAGTGAATACTAAGGTTTGAGAGAAGCCCTCCAAGTTTCCCCTGAGGCAATCGAGTAATGTGATTGGCAGGACCCAATTTATCAGCCTCCTCCAGGCAAGCTTGTGAAACAGAGCAAGAATGATGGGGCTGGAGCTAATGTAATTTCAGATGAATCCATTAGAGTCCCTGTACTGCTGGAAACTGGGACGCAGAATTAAAGTGCCCTTTATAATTTATACTCAAACACAAATGGGATGTGGAAAGTTGAACCTTTGCTTTGTATTCTGATACCTTTTCCTCTGGCCCTCGAATCGGTTATCAAATGAAGAGAGCTTCAATAAGGGCAGAAAGCTGGGGTGATTTAGGAGCGATCCTTACCCCAGCCCAAGAGCTAGATGAGCTGACTTACCGAGCTGTCCTCCAGTCTCTCAATTTTATGATTATGTTATTTGGGTAACAGGAGGCAGGAGAGAAGAGACAGCGACACTGGGGAAGCGCTGTCTGATGCGAAGATGTCAGGTCCGAGGGAGTGGAGAGAGAGGCTGGGAGTCTATTTCATCGTGGCCGTGCACCCCGTCACGGAGACACTGTAATAAAAAAAACCATTGGCTATGAATGTGTCGATGTTTCCATAGCCTCTGTGCATAAGAGGGGTCAGCTGGAAAAGTATGAAGTCCACGGCCATGGAGTTCTGCTTATTTATCATTCACAAAGAGATAAAGAGGATAGCCCGGGGATTTCTGCTTGGGGCAGAAATGGAGAGAGAGTGAGAGAGGGCGTATTTTCAATTTATACCATTATCTCATCTCTAGGAAGAAATCAGGGGTATCAAAAAGTTAAAGACTGCGATGCAAATCTCCATCTCTCCAAACCTCAAGGGTTTTAGGATCCTAGGATTTTAGAGCCAGAAGAGCTCTTCCGGGCATCTGATTATTCTGTAGGTGAGGGAGCTGGGGCCTACCGGGTGGAAGCTGGCGTCAGTGAGAGGCAGAGCCCAGGCCACACTCAGGCCACCTGGAGCCTCCCTGGTCCTGCTCTTCCCCTGGTGCAGGAGAGCCTGCCCGTTCAGTAGTTCTCAGCTCATCGTATTCTATCGCAGTTCTACCAGCATCTCAGGATTCAGCACCCTCCACAAAATAAGCGCAACAGTGCCTACTCTTTACAGACTTGTTTTAACTTATCAAATGAGATAATACATGTGGAATGAAAATGTTTTGCAAACTTTAAGAATCAAATGAGATAACAGATGTCAGATGAGAATGTTTTGCAAATTGTAAGCCCTGGAATGTGCTATCAACCTCTGTGTGAATATAAGCGTCATTAACATTGATGACATTAAAAAGTATCTACCCCATTATATAGCATCAGATTTCCAGTCTTTGTACATGACTTTTCAATTGACATCTCCTTTTCTTTTTTTTTTTTTTAACATCTTTATTGGAGTATAATTGCTTTACAGTGTTGTGTTAGTTTCTGTATAACAAAGTGAATCAGCTATATGTATACATATGTATACATATATCCCCATATCTCCTCCCTCTTGCGTCTCCCTCCTACCCTCCCTATCTCACCCCTCTAGGTGGACACAAAGCACCAAGCTGATCTCCCTGTGCTATGTAGCTGTTTCCCACTAGCTACCTATTTTACATTTGGTAGTGTATTTATGTCAATGCTCCTCTCTCACTTTGTCCCAGCTTGCCCTTCCCCCTCCCCATGTCCTCAAATCCATTCTCCATGTCTGTGTCTTTATTCCTGTCCTGCCCTTAGGTTCATCAGAACTTTTTTTTTTTTTTAGATTCCATATATATGTGTTCGCATATGGTATTTGTTTTTCTCTTTCTGACTTACTTCACCCTGTATGACAGACTCTAGGTCCATCCACCTCACTACCAATAACTCAATTTCATTTCTTTTTATGGCTGAGTAATATTCCATTGTATATATGTGCCACATCTTCCATATCCATTCATTTGTTGATGGACACTTAGGTTGCTTCCATGTCCTGGCTGTTGTAAATAGTGCTGCAATGAACATTGTGGTGCATGTGTCTTTTTGAATTATGGTTTTCTCAGGGTATATGCCCAGTAGTGGGATTGCTGGGTCGTATGGTAATTCTACTTTTAGTTTTTTAAGGAACCTCCATACTGTTCTCCATAGTGGCTGTATCAATTTACATTCCCACCAACAGTGCAAGAGGGTTCCCTTTTCTCCACACCCTCTCCAGCATTTATTGTTTGTAGATTTTTTGATGATGGCCATTCTGACCCGTGTGAGGTGACACCTCATTGTAGTTTTGATTTGCATTTCTCTAATGATTAGTGATGTTGAGCATCCTTTCATGTGTTTGTTGGCAATCTGTATATCTTCTTTGGAGAAATGTCTATTTAGATCTTCTGCCCATTTTTGAATTGGGTTGTTTGTTTTTTTGATACTGAGCTGCATGAGCTGCTTGTATATTTTGGAAATTAATCCTTTGTCAGTTGCTTCGTTTGCAAACCCTCTAATAAAAATTCCTCTAACTTTTTTTATAAGCTCTTTTTTCTCATTAGAGGAAGTAATATATGCTCATTCTAGACCATTTTTTAAATAAATTTATTTATTTATTTATATTTTATTTTTGGCTGCATTGGGTCTTCATTGCTGCACGGGGGCTTTCTCTAGTTGCAGCGAGTAGGGGCTTCTCTTCGTTGTGGTGCACAGGCTTCTCATTGTGGTGGCTTCTCTTGTTGCGGAGCATGGGCTCTAGGCATGCGGGTGTCAGTAGTTGTGGCATGCAGGCTCAGTGGTTGTGGCTCGCGGGCTCTAGAGCACAGGCTCAGTAGTTGTGGCACCCAGGCTTAGTTGCTCCGCAGCATGTGGGATCTTCCCAGACCAGGGCTGAAACCTGTATCCTCTGCATTGGCAGGCGGATTCTTAACCACTGCGCCACCAGGGAAGTCCTAGACAATTTTAAATACCCAAAGACGTAAAGAAAAAAATGTCACTCATAGTCCCAAAACCCAAACATAATCACCATTAATCTTTTGATATATTTCCTTCCAGTTTTTTGCCATGCATATTTTAGTGAGTTATCATCATATTGATTTGAATATTCTCTTCCCCGATTTTTTTCATTTAACATTATAACTTAGATATTTTTCCATGTTACTAAAAATCATTAAAATGTCTTAATGGTTGTATAACATTTTATCCTATGGATATACCATAGTCTATTTAATCATTCCTTCTTATGAGCTATTAGGTTGTTTCCTTTTGAAAAATATTATACATAATGCAACAATTAATTGTGAATAAATCTTTCATGTATCTCAATCTATAAACAGTATTTTAGGATAGTTTAGTAGAAATAGGACTCATGAGAAGAGGAATTTTTAAAGTTTTGATACATTTGTTGAATTATTTTCAAGAAGATTTTATCAATTCACCTTTGCCCATCAGGGATGCAGTAACAAACTACCACAAGTTGGGCGGCTTAAAACAACAGAAATTTATTGTCACCTAGTTCTGGAAGTCAGAGTCCAAAATCAAGGTTTTGGCACTGCCTTTTCCCTGTGAAGGCTCCAGGGAAGAATACTGCCTTGCCTCTTCCAGCTTCTGATGATGGTCAACAATTCTTGGTGTTCCTTGGTTTATGGCAGCATAATTCCAATCTCAGCCTCCATCTTCACATGGCCTTCTTCCCTATGTATCTGTGTGTCTCCAAATGTCTCTTTCCTTGTAAGGACACCAGTCTTTTGTCTTCCACCCTAATTCAATATAACCTCATCTTAACTTGATTGCATCTGCAAAGACTCTATTTCCAAATCTGATCCCATTCACAGGTTCTTGGGTATCAGGACCTCAACATGCCTTATGAGAGGACTCAATTCAACCCACAACAAATGGTATATGAATGTTCCCATCCCATCCTGTGGTCCCCAGCAATATCACTTCACATTTTAATTGTATTATGTATATCCTCAAAACAGAAATAGATTTCCATAAAGATCTTCACCAATGTTGAGCATGGTGGAGTGATTACTTTTCAGGGTTTTTTTTTTTTTTAGTTTAGTCTTTTTTACATAACCAAGATTGATATTTATTTATGTTAATTTTGGGAAGAGCACTGATCTGCTTTTGATGTCCAGCTGAGCTATCTCTGCTATGGGCCCAGGCCTCCCCCAGAACCTCAGGGTGGGAACTTTTATCAGGAGCCACCCTGAAGAGGGGGAAGCTCATGAGCTTGGGAATAAGACAAATCTGGGTTCAAATCCCAGCTCTGCATCACCTTGAACATGTACTTCGTCTCTCTATTTTCTCCTCTGTTAAATAAGGATAGAAAACATGGAAGGGTCAAGCACTTAGCCCATTACATGGTAATTACTCAGTACATGTTAGCTATGGTTATTCATGTTGATTAAGGTTGTTGCCATTCGTCCTATTATCATACTGTTGTTGATCCTTCCCAGTTTTTATGTAATAGGGTTCTCTCTGCCTAGGTATCTGTGTCTGGGCACTATTCCTGGAGCTCAAGCATTTTCTGTCTGACTCTGTCTCTCTCCTACCCAATCATTTATTGTGTGGATTATTGTGTGGATTCCTAAAATGCACATTGCATGGCTGGATTCTACCCTGATGTCCTTAGTTCCCTTGCAGGTCCTTGCTTTCTGCCACCAAATTGTCCCCTCACATCAGGGCATATCCTCTGCTACAGAGCCAAGTCCAGGCAGTTTGGTTTCCCCCTGGTGCCCCATCATACTTCAGTCCTTCAGACCTGACCTGCATATCCAGGACTTGCTTTGCATATGAGCCCTCTTGCCCAGTCTGACATCAGATATTGCATGGCATCTCCCTTTAGCCAGGCTTCTCTTCCACCAGTGTGGTATATTGTGATTTTCCAATAAGTGATAACCTTTTCTGGACCACCCCAGGCCCAGCTCCTTTCTCTTAGCCTGTCCAGTCTCTTCTGTTCAAGTCCTGGTTTTAAGAATTAACCTTATTAGAATCATCCACATTCTCCTCTTCAAAAAGATTCTTCAGTACCATATGCAATGATTCTTAGAATAAAAAACCCATATGACATTTCCCCCAAATTCATTAGTTTTCTGTTCCTCAAGTATTTTATACTCAACAGGATCAATCATGGGGAATGGAATGGGAAGAGAGGTAACAGTCAATGCTAAAGTGGTCTGGGGCACATTTTCTCCCACTTCTAATCGGGTGGCAAATTACTTACTCCACTTAATAAGGTAAGGGAATTATAAAACTCATCTATACATATTTTATCCTGTGTATTTATGTTACTTTGGGGTGCCTGCTTACAGTAACCACAGTCAAATCCATTAAAGATGACTTTTATCTCTTAATGTCAGAGCCATCTCCTTGACCTACCTTGATGCATATTCATGGTGTCATTAACAGCTGGGCCATGCCCTTCAAGATAGCAGGCATAGAATAATGGGTCCTCCATGACCTGGAATTGCGTGGTAAAATACCACACTTTAAATGATGTTGCACACAAGCAAGACTTAGTCCTATGAGTCAGAAATAGCCCCTTTGCCCTCCAGCACTATGAAAGAAGTTCTCCTAAATATTGCAGAACATCTTCAAGCTGGCAGACACAAGTGCCTTCTTTGTCCTCTCCCGCATCTCACAGGAATCAAATCTCCTAATTCAAGAAAACAGCCAGAGAGTATCAATAAATGGTTAAAAATGCCAAGACTTTGGTTCTGATCAAGGCAAATCTCTAGAGGCAAGAGAAGATACCATACTGGGTCTGATCCAGTTTCTCTAGTTGTACAGCTCATTTCCATGATTTGTAACTCATAGCTATCAATGTTATATTACATGCCTATGTATTGGCTTACATACATCTGTACGCCTATTGAAAACCTCTAATGTGACATTCCCATACTCAAATTCACTAACTGGCAATGGTGCTGTTCAAGGACCTGACCTTATCGTATTTTATCAGGTAGAGCAGTGATATAGCTCTAGAAATGAGAGAACCTTCCGTCTGGGCCCTTGGAGTCACTCAACCTTTTTAATTAGGAGAGAGACTTGGGACCTTCTTGGGGTAGCAACCACTACCTATGGGGTTGCATCCAACATGGTGCTGAGTTCAAGCTCAGGTTAAGAAAATGACTCCAGGGTAGAATTCTAGGAAACTGGGAGCTTGACTTTTGGTATTGTTGTTGCTTAATTCTTAAATAATAGCATCTCATGGGAAATCAGATGCCATGGGAGACTCACACGACTGAAAAAATGATAAGCAGATGAAGGAATGTAAGGCAATTGGGAATGAAATTAGTCGCCTTAAATCTGACTGAGGTTAACAGCTAGGATTTGATAATTTAAAGAATATTTACTTTGATTGCCTTAAAGAAAATGGAGTTGTGCTGAAGTACAAGCAGTCAAGGAAAATCTTATTCACAGCACCTACAGCGCTGCTTGACATATGTGAATTATTTGCTTCAATCAGGGAAACGCAGGGAGAGATGGCAATGGAGCGAAGGATGCTGACCTCTTCACCCTTTGGAAGATGAGGACCTCAGAGCTGAGCTCCACGGCCAAGTCCAGCTATGATTTGGTTTTAGAGAAGGTTTGAGACTAGGAATCAGGTCTCCGACTCAGGGTTGCAGCCCTTACATCAAAGGGAATTTCGTTCCCTCCCCAATATACTGATGGGTTCATAAGTCAGTCACCCTTCACCCTCCTCTTTTGGGGCAGTCTGTCTGGACTGAATCCCAGGGCTCTCAGTGGCCTCTTGGCTCCATCAAATGCTGGAATGTTGTGCTTCTCAACAGCAGGGGGCAACTTATTGTCATTTGCTGGAAAGTGGGAAAAATTATTTTCTCATGCTTCTGGGCCTCTCAGCAAGGGTGACAAAATGAAACATGAGTTTCACTCTGCTTCTGAATAAATAAAAGCTTATTAGCCTACAATTCTTAATTAAATTTTTTTCTGCATCATATCCCCCCTACCGGGAATTGAGACCTATTTTAATCTCCCTTTTCCTTGAAACCAATGTCCATTCCTTCATTCTTGAGGGTGTTCCTTATGTCAGAGAACTGTCGTCAGGGTTTAGCTTCATATTGTTCAATAACCATTGTGCAATGACTTAGCTACACTGTGTGTGAGACTTTGAAAAATGTGTGGCTGGTCCTAAAGTTCAGCCCCTATTCGTTCATTTGATCTTTTAGCCAACATTCCTTCAACTCCCCCTCGCTGTTCTGCAGATTACAGATTGAGTGCTACAGATACACAGCTGACACCCTCAAAAAGTTCAGATTCGTACAGAGAGGATGAGGGGTAGGAAAGTTTAAGATAAATCAGAAAGATTGTCTACCAGATGTGCAACATAATTTCAGGAGTCTCAGAAACCATATAAGAGCCTTAATTAATGCCCCCAAATTCCTACATGTCCTCAAAAATACTTTATATTATGAAAATAAGGAAAATTCCCTATAGGCATTCTGAAGGGGGGAAAAAAAAGGAAAGCTTGCCCAAAGAAGAACAAAAATCAGACTCCACAGTAACAGAAGATAATGGTGCATCATTCTCAGAATTTTGACAGGAAAAGCCTATAGCCCAAGAATTCTATACTCAGTCCAAAAATCAACAACAACAACAAAAACAAAACAGTAGCATTGCCAGATTTAACAAATAAAAACACAGGACACTCAAATTAAATTTGAATTTCAGATAAACAATATGTTTTTAGTATAAATATGTTCTATGCAGTATTGGGGACACACATACTAAAAACATGTTTAGTGTTTATCTGAAATTCAAATTTAACTGGGTGTCCTGTATTTTATCTGTCAACCCCAATATAAAAAACATTTATACTTCAGACATTTCAGACATCAACGAGCTAGAAGACTTAGCACGCCCCGTATTTTCTAAAACAGTTGCTTGGGATATTCACAATGTAAAGAATTTTAAAATTTGAGTAAGAAAGTCACGATTAAAGGGGGCTAATGACTAGCAGTGAGCACCAATTACTAAAAGTTTTAAAATTGGTGTAAATATGGTTAAAATTCTAGGAGAAGCTACATATTATTAAAAAGTAATGATTTAAAACTAATACATATACTAGTCATTCGAAGTCTATGATCTTAGATAGTATTACCAAGAAGTGGATGCAAGGGCTTCCCTGGTGGTGCAGTGGTTGAGAATCTGCCTGCCAATGCAGGGGACACGGGTTCGAGCCCTGGTCTGGGAAGATCCCACATGCCGCGGAGCAACTAGGCCCGTGAGCCACAATTACTGAGCCTGCGCGTCTGGAGCCTGTGCTCCGCAACAAGAGAGGCCGCGATAGTGAGAGGCCCGTGTACCGCGATGAAGAGTGGCCCCCACTTGCCGCAACTAGAGAAAGCCCTCGCACGGAAACGAAGACCCAACACAGCCATAAATAAATAAATAAATAAATTTATAAAAAAAAAAGAAGTGGATGCAATCAATGGCTGGGGACAAATTTTAAGCATATTCAGAGCACAGTTCACACAGCGTAGCAAGGTTAGAGAGAGGAATGACAACACACCTCCTTCTTTTGTAGAGTGCTGTTGTATGTATGATGTCATTCGAACATGATCTCATTTGGGTCTCACATGACCCTGGGAAAGCTGAGAGAATTAATAAGGTCAGTAAGCACATGTTTCTCATCTATACCATTGGAAAAAACAAGGCTGAGGGAGCATTAATGGATCACCCCATATTTAGCCACTAGCAAGTAGCAAGATCTTGTCTCCAAGTTCAGAGGGTGATTCCAGACCAAAGTGAGGTGTTCTGTCGGGTTTGTCCAACTCTCAAATCCAGTTTATTGCTAACTACGAGGTCAGAGAAGCCACTCCCACTCAATATTTGTTGATTAATTAACATTTTTCCAGTCAATTCAACTGATTATTGATTGAGTTTCATGTTCTCAATCATATTCTCTGGGGTACGTAGAAACGGTGTGAAACATGACCTTTGTCTTCTGGATTTAAAATCTACTTAGAGAGGAAACCAACATACATGGGACAACCTGATAACTTCAGGGGATGGCTAGGTTTCTGAGCTAGAAACCTAGCTCATGGCTAGGTTTCTGAGCTATACATTACAAAATAGTATAACAGAATGCTTCTAATTTTTAAAATCTATATATTTTTAGTTATGCTTAGGAAAAAAACCTGGAATGTTGGAATACTGGGGAGTTTTCTTTTCTTCTCTGTAATTTTCTGCATTTTCCAAGTTTTCTACAGGGAATAGAAAATACTTTAGACATCAAGAAAAGACATCTTGTTTTGCTGAGTTTAAATTAGATATTTCACAGAAGACCAGAACTTGGAAATGTGGCCTTCTAAAAGGTTGTAATTCCAGACCTGCATTATCAGATATGCGGCTGTTGGACACCTGAAATTCGGCTAGCCCACATTTCCAGGTGGTGTGAGTATAAATTACACTCCATATTTTGAAGACAGTACAAAAAAAAGATGTCTCAGTAATTTTTATATTGATTACATGTTGAAATGATAATATTTTGGATATATTGAGTTAAGCAAAATACACTCTTGGGTTAAATAAAATAAAATTAATTTCACTTGTTTCTTTTTAGATACAGTCACTTTAGAAAATTTTAAAATTCCATGAGTGGCTTGCATTTGTTGCTCAGAGTGTGTTTCCACTAGACAGCTAGCGCTGCTCTAGATGGATGGAACACCTACGTAGAGGCCACATGGAAATCAGATTTTCTAGATAATGCCATCGGTGTACCTACACTGCCCAGAGAATTTGTAACTGGACACGTTACCAAAAAAAGGTGAGTTAATTCTTTTTAAAATTAGGGAGAAATCTCAGTAACAAGAATCAGTGCTTTCTCAGAATCAGGAATCATTGAGTAGGGTACTTGGGATTTGTTTTTTTTTTTTTAATCTTCCTCTACATGGTATATTCTTTTCCAGTAATGTTTTGAATTTTTAAAAATACAAAGCAGAATCTAATTTCTACAGTTTGTGAAACAGATTCTACCTACAATTTACAAGGAGTTCAGAGGCAGGTGACAGATGGGTATGCAAGAGAGGTTCGTGGAGTAGGTGGTACACACGTGGAGTCTGGAAAGATGGTGAGTTTTACACAAGCAGATGAGAGAACAAGGCTCTCAGACAGCCCTGCTAGTGTCCTGGCCGGCGGACACACGCTGAGCACTAAAGCCTGTGGCTGGGAGCAAGAACGTGCTGCTCAGACAGGCAGCTCTTTAACTTCTTTGGGCCTCAGTTTCCCCATCCGTAAAGTAAGGATAATAATGTCCACCTCAGTGCAGTTGTTGCAAGGATGAAATGTAATACTCTCTATAAAGGGCTCAGTGAAACAAAGCACTCAAGTGGTTATTATTACTAATGGAAACTAAAGCTGTGCTGGTTGGAGAGAGGACCAGATTATAGAAAGTTTTGAAACCCACGCAGAGGAGTTAAGGAAGATTAAGTGTGCAGAGTGGACTCGAGAGGCAAGAACTAGACTCCAAGAAGTCAGTTGTGAAGCTGATGTGATGTGAGTGAGAGGTGGTGCGATTCGTTTCCTGGAGCTGCTGGAACAAATTACCACAAACTGGGCGGCTAAGAAGGACACTAAGGTGCTGTCTCACAGTTCTGGAGGTTGGGAGTCGGAAATCAAGGTATCAGCAGGGCCACACTCCCGCCTGAGGCTTTAGGGGAGGATCGTTCCTTGCCTCTTTCAGCTACTGGTGCCTCCAGCATGCTTTGGCTTGCGGCTATGTCATTCCAAATGTGAAGGCCAACATCTTCAAACCTCTCTCTGTTGTCTTCACATCGCCTCCTCCTCTCTGGATCATCCGTCAGATCTCCCTCTGCCTCCCTTTTATAGGGACACATGTGATTGCATTGAGTGCCCACCCAGATAATCCAACATAATCTCCCCACCTCAACAGCCTTAACTTGATCACATCCTTTGCCATTTTAAGGTAGTATTTACAGGTCTGCCTTTTAAAGTAACCTATCTATAACTTATTGTAACTTTGGGGGCCATTTTTCAGCCCACCACAGGTGGTAAGGACCTTGGCAGAGCAGATTATCAAACAGTCCCAACAGCCCAGACATTAGCCCCTGGTGTGCCAGGTCCCAGGAGAATGGCCAAGGCCTGGCATGGGGTGAGGAGAAGTACTCAACTGTAACTATTTTCCAAGTGATTTGGCTTTACTGGTACAACCTAGCAGAATGTAAGCCCTGTGTGGGATAGAAAAGGAGAGAAAGAAACTATAAGAGACTTTTTACAGGCAAAATTGATGGGCCTGGTTATGAAAGATGAAGTTCAGTGGACGCTGTGTAAAGAGAGATCTCACCATCCGTGGGAAGGACATGAGGGCATATTTTCCAAGTAGTCCAAGGTTGAGGCCGTTCTCCAGTGTGCTCGGCGTCCCGGTCCCCAATACCGCTGCCCCGGCGCAGGTCCCTGCCTGGGAGACGCTAATGAACTCGCTTCTCAGTCTTCAGACCCGGTAAGGATCCTGGCGCGAGGCTGCCAGCAACTGCAGTGTGTCAGAACAGCCTGTTTACCAAACTCGCCCACACGTGACGAAACCCAGGGGACTGCTCTAAATTAGGAGAAAACAGGTTCTCTCAGGACAGTTAGTGCCCTCTCCAGAGACTACTAACAGAGGGTTGCTTTTCAGCACCTCCTGAGCTGATCAGGAGGTCGATGGGTCCTAATTAGCATGTGAGGTTTATGCATCTGTAAACTTGTAAAAGGAATGCTCTCTAGGGAATTTGAATCAGCAAGAACTGTTGTTCCTGTGGCCCTGGTTTAACAAGCAATGAAGACAATTTGCCTCTGTGTTTTTCCCATTAGGCTGGTAGACTGGAACGGAGATTATTTCTTGATGATCTTTTTCCCATATTTATTAGACATCAGTACAAGGTTCAGTGATCTAGCAAATCCACTTCTGGTATTTTCAATGAGAAAATGATATGAATGCTCATTAAAAGTGCATAATTTGACCCAAAGGCCAGGAAATTGAGAACTAAGTTCAGCAGACCTACTTAGACTCCATTCTTTGCATAGATGGGTACTTTGCATAGACAGATGAGTAATCATGATGAGGACTCTATGCTTGATCAGAAACTCCTCTGGTGAGCGTCACAGAAAACGAATAGCCTAAGTGCAACTTACACACACTGCAAAAGTGGAGTTTGCTTGCTATAAACATGAGATTAGCAATAACAGGATGTGGTAAGGCCATGCCTCGTTCCACCCACCCCACCCCAACATGATCAGTGTGAATTTATTTATTTTTGCTGTTATGCAACCATGGAAAGAAAGCTCAAATTTCAATGGACTCACCACCAAAGAGCAACCAAGTCCTGCTCTGTACGACACCCACTAAATGTCACACAGCTTCAGAAAAACAACCCTTGCCTTCCAGGAGTTAACAGTTTAACAGTCCTCAACTTTTCATTGCTTAGGCAAAAATTATTTCCATTCATTACATTCATTTGTTACAGATGCTTACGTTTGATTTCTCAAGAGAATAGGAATAAAAGACTGCAGAAAATGCTTCGACCTGTATTTCCTGAATCCCTATCTTTAGCAAATCCCACACTTGCCCCTTCACACCCAAATGCTTCATTAGTTTTGTTTTGTTTTATTCTTAAGAAATGCGTAATAAATCCCAGGAATCAGGACTGTTTAATACTTAGCCAAACACTTTTCGTGAAGTGCCCTAAGGTTAGTCTAATTGCCTGGGCAAACAGCACCTCCACCTGCCTGCCTTTAGACACCCCAGAGCAGCCTTCACCTCAAGCATCCCCACCATCCACTCCTGATAAAGCTTGTCCTGACTGAACAGAAACCAGCCATTGGACAGAAGAGGTGCCCCAAGGAGGCTCCTGGCCTTAGTTACTTTTCACACTCCAAAAGAGGAAGGCGGGCTGAGTCTGAGCCCTGATCTGAGCAGCAAATGGGAATGAGGCAGCGTAGCAGCCATGAGAGTGGGCCTTCAAATCTTCTACTGCCGGGAGCGCAGTTAACCGAGGGCCGGGCGGTTGTGCTCCGAAATCCATCTCCAGGGTTCCCTGCAGGCCACACTTCCCAAGGCTGCTCTGGGGTGGCTAAGGCCGGTCTGCCTGTGGGAAATGCGGGACTCTTCAGACAGGAAGCTTTGCCGAACTTTCCGTAGAATTGCATTGCAGTCTAAGTCAATTCTACCCACTCTTCATTTCTTCCTTCTCTGAGGTCAGACTTGCATCACTGTCTTTTCAAGCCCCTATTGGCTTTCTCCACGTTTTCTTTCACAGGTTTTTCCCCTAATAAATTTCTTGCACCTTTAACCAATCTGGGTGTCTGCTTCTCAGAGGACTTGGACTATCAAAAGCTGGGATCCGCCAAGAGAAGCAGAAAGCAGCTGAGGGGAGGAGAGGAGGGGGAGCATGGTGTTGATTTAAAGACCAGACTCACTTCCTGAGATGCGGGCCGTGAGGCCTCAGTGAGGCTTCACTCAAAGCTTATAGTGATGGCTTTGTAATGTGCCTACTTGGCCAGGCTGGACTACATTTCCCAGAATTCCTTTTTCTCATATGTTTCAGGTTAGGACAGACTCCAAGGAATATTCTCTCTCGAGAGTTGGAAGGAGGCATAGTAGCGACCTCCAGTTTGTACTGTGGCAAAAACTCGCTGCTGGTCTGCTGAGTCGCTCCGTTGAGATGAAACAGCACTGGGCCTGCCATTACCATCCATCCCCCCAAATCTTCCTTCAGTTTCCCTGCACCCTGGGCCAGGTGTATACGTGTTCAGTAACATGACACAGGGCCTCAGCTTCTGCAGAATACCCGCACCAGCAAGGCCAGAGGGAGCAAAAAAGGACATGGGTTTCCGCCTGCCCACGCGGGGTTCCAGCCCCTCTCACACGAGCTTCCCTTCTGTCTGGTTCCGGACTTCGGGCTCCAACACTTGTCAAGAAGACAGCCTTTTGGAGACTGCCTAGCCATCTCCCATAATTGTGTAAGCCAATGCCTAATAATTCATATTTTTTTCAGTCATATATACATGTAAATATTCTTCATGGTTAAACCCTGAGTGATGCACTGATGACGTGCCCTCTCCCCAGTTTCCTTCCTGGCAGGGGTTCAGAGTAGGAACTAGGGTAGGCGCTGAGGCTCCGAAGAGCTCACAATGCCAACCCTCTGCTGCTTTAGGTCAGAGCTGGACATCTACAACATGAAGATGAAACTGCGTCGTGCGGACAGGTGTGCGTTCACAGCCCACCTGGCAGAGGTGGAAGATTGATGATGTGGTTTTGTTTTTTAAATTATACCCAGCTTTGTGGCCCCACCTCCCTGCCTGGGAAACCAGCCAAAAACAGTTGTTATTGGGACACCTACTACCACCACTACTTCCCTACTGTATAGAACAGGAATCCTGGGGCTCTCAGAAATGGGGCGGGGTCTAGCCCTTACACCAGGGCGGTTGCTAGCCCTTCTCTTCCTGATTTCCCAGTGCCAGTGTCGAGAGTGGTCTTCTGTGATCTGTGGAGCATAGCTGCCAGGGAGAAGCCTCTGACATTCCAGTCTGCCTCAGCGTGGGGTGACGAGGCTCCAAAGCCAAGAAGTCCAGCAATGAGTTCCAAGGAGCCATGTACTGCATCGTCGGAGATCCTGACACCTTGAGGGGTGCATAGGGCAGGTACCATCTCCTCCACTCACAGGACCTTCCATCCTCTAAGTCTCAGAGAACCCAGTTCTTCCTGGGTCCAGCTACGTCTCTACCCACTCCTTACCTCCGGTAAGTGCCAATTATTCAAAATAACAGCCTCTTTATTCCCCCCTGAGTTTAGAAAAACCCCAAGGGGATGTTATCTTCTACTTCGCTCATGATAAGTCTGTAAATATTTATTTCTTTTTAATTTTTAATCCGTGGGATTAAGAATCAGTACAACTTTGGGAGGAAGGATGGAGGTAGAAATTGGAGGGGTCACAAGGTGGGCTTCTGGGGTGCAGACAATGTGTTATTTCTTGATCTGTATTCATTGAGCTGTACTTCTTTGTTTTGTGTGCTTATCTCTGTTATACTTCAGTCTTTAAACGTTTAAGACAATCCAAATGCTATCAAAGTTGCACACAGTAAAAAAAAAAAAAAAAAATCCCTTTCCCACACTTATTTTCTATACCCCACTTACCCTCCTCAGGTGAGTAGCCCTATTTAGGAGCTCCAGTACCTTGTAGGCTTTGCAGTCATTAGTGCTGTTCTGCATCTCCTTCCGGGCACCTGGTCCCATTGCCCTTCTGGCATTTCCTGGCCCTCCTGTGGTTGGACGGGATTGCATGACTAGTTCTGGTCAGTGAGTTGTAAGCAGAAATGATGCATGTCATTTTTGGGCCAGGGCATTCCATCGCCAGTATAAGGTCCTCTGGACTTCTCTTTTCCTCCTGCCGCAGTGACATGCTGTTTTTTGGTTAGTGTTCTCCTTCAGCTTTGGTGTCAGAGGAATTATGACAAAGAGCCAATTCACAGTGGATGCGGGCAAGAGGCATGAGCAAGAAATAAATGTGTGATGTTTTAAGCCACTGAGATTGGGGGGATTGTTTGGTACTGCACTGATTCATAGTGAGACCTCCTCTGTGTGTGTGTGTGTGTGTGTGTGTGTGTGTGTGTGTGTGTTCTGCATGTGTATATTTCTGAAGAGTACACCAAGACAAGAAAGTTGAAATAGAAATATATGGGGAAATATGAGTATAGTTAATGTATCTGTATCTGTTAAGATATTTTCAGCTCCAAGTATAGAAACCCAAGGTGGAAGTTGCCTACACAGTAAGACTCTTGCTTATGTAAGAGAGGTGTGGTGATTCCAGGATTGGTTGAGCTCAGCTGCTCAACAGTGTCATCAAAGCCCCAGATTCTTTCCCCTCTGCCATCCTCAGTGTTTTGGCTGCCTCCCCTCTTGGCGCAAGATAGATGACTGCAGCAGATTCAGTTGTGTGTCTCCCTCAGGCTCTCATAATCTGTCTCTCTCAGACACACACACCAATACACACAAACATGCAGATACAAATCAGAGACTATTCAACAACATGTTCAGACTGAAAAAGGAAACAAGGCTTCAGCCATTATGATCATTTTAGCGGTTCTCTGATGGTGATTTCAAAGCTCTTTGAATGGTGTGGTGTGTTTATTATTAGAGTTTTTAATGCAACATAAAGTGTTCTTTTGTTAGTAGACCACAAAATCAGGTAGGACCTGTGACAGCCAAGAATAAAGAAAAGTGATAGAACGACTTTTGCTATTTCCTGGTACATTGATTTTGCGTGATGCTGAGCTTTGTAGTCTTGAGCAAGTTTAACTTCTCTCAAGCTCACTTTCCTTCTCCTCCCTGTAGAGGGGTTAACAATTGTACCTTCATCACAGATCTGCTGTGAGACTTAAATGAATTAATAAATATAAAGTGCTTAAACACTTTCTGGCCCATAGTAAATGCTATGGAACCAGTAGCTATTGACATTATAATAGGGTTTTGGGAGAATTAAATGAGTTAATGCATGTAAAGGACTTAGAATAACATGTAGCAAGCACTCAATATAGCTTTGCTACTGGTGCTACTACTATTATTATAGCTTTAAGTAAGAAGATTGAAGAAGTTAAGGAGAGTAAAACATATAGTTAATCCTTTTAAACTGAATTTGTCAGTATGAAATACCATTGTCATCTTCTTAATTATCATGATCCAATAATAAAGTTTCACTGACCAGCTACAGCATAACTGATCGATAAGAAAAGAGGTCATCATCCTAAATATGCTCTAACAATTTTCTAAGAGACCTGAATTGTGCAGACTGTCTCTTTAAAACCTTTCTATAAAAGATAACTAAAACTGCTCAGGAAATATTTAATTGATTCTTATTGCCATCAGCATACTTCCTATTGATTAGATTTATAATACTGGATTTAAAAAATGTTTTTACAGAGTTTACAGTTCATTAGGGTACTTTATATAATCTTACTATTTTTTAAAATAGATCGTGGAACAGTACCATTTGGGTTGAACATCTAGTTTGTAGCCTTGGGGTTATACAAGTATTGTTTAGTGTGAAGCCCTGGCATCTGTTGTTAATGGGTTAAGAAGGCTCTGTGGCCCACAGGAAACTGAAGGAAACAAGGACATGAGCATTTATTAAGTGCTTCTATGTGTGTTTATGTCATGGTTATTTATACATTATTTTATCTAATCCACACCACAGCCCTGCTTTGTGGTATCATCATCTCCATCTTCCCAGGTGAGGGAACTGAGACATAGAAGTTATGTGACTTAAAAAAAGTAGGAACCAGGAATTGGACAATGGAAGACCAGAGATGGGAGAGCAGTCAAGGTGTAGTCCAGGTGACTAAGGGACGGATGTTGTACCCAGCTGCCTTTTAGGGGGTCACAACTCTGCTGTGCTTGAAAGCTTTCACATTTAGAAAATGGGTTTTCTGTAAATCCACCCTTTATAAGGCAGTGTCTAAAAATATACCTACAGGAACAAATGAGCATTTCCTGTTTTCTGAGTGGGCAAATAATAAATGCTAACTGGCATTGCTTACAGGTGTAAAATTAATAATGGAGTTGGATCTGATTAGGAGAATAAAATCAGAGCTCTCGGTGTCCTGTGGCTACAGCCCAAGAAGCCCAGCTTAGGAGTCCCACACTGACTTAGGCCAGCTTGAAAAAAGATGGTTTGTCATTTCTTCGCCAAAAAAGCATTCATTAACCAAGTAAAGTAACTTAACATAGTACATTGTCATCTAGTGAACAAACGAGTGCGATAAACCAACAAGAGCATTTCCTGAGTGTGCCAGCCTTTGTGCTAGGCACCCGGACCACTAAGGCAAAGATTCATTGTCTCATGGAGCAGAAGTGAGCAGGTAACAACTGTGAAAAGGACTTTTTTGTTTGTTTGTTTGCTTTTTATTTTTTGGCCGCACTGCATGGTATGAAGGATCTTAGTTCCCCGACCAGGGATCGAACCCGCGCCCCCCACAGTGAAAGTGTGGAGTCTTAACCACTGGACGGCCAGGGAAGTCCCTGAGTACAATACTACTAATTAAACAATAAACCTTATTTCAGTTTCATGTACTTTTCCATAAAAAAATAAAAAGGCGCAGGGACAAAAACTTGAAGAGAGTATGCAGAAATGAAAATTGTGTGTGTGTGTTTGAAATGGTCAGTATTATGCACTGATTTTTTTCCACGAAAAATTGTCTTTAATATTTTTATTTTATTGTTCAATTTTTTTAAAAAAACATAAATTACCAGGATTTTTCTCTTTTCTACTCAGTAGGCTTAAGTAGGCACTTTCCAAGGGAAATAAGGTCGTCAAATTTAGCAAAAATTAATACAGGATACATAGTTAAATTTGAATTTCAGATATATTAATACAGTGAATAATATTTTTTAGTATTAATATGTCCCATACAGTATGTGGAATATGCTTCTATTAAAAAATTATATTTTTTTCTCTGAAATTCAAATTTAACTGGGCTTCCTATATGTTATCTGGCAACCCTACAGGAAAATGACACACAGGGAGAGTGTAGCTTAGTGTACTGCACCTGGGGTCCTGTGTCATGGGAAGGGAGATGGCAGGATGTCTTCCAGTAAGAAGATGCAAAAATTATTTTTCCACCATTCTTACCATGTTCTGCTAGAGGGAAGATTTCTCTATCAGAGGATAGAAAGAGGCTGCAGGGAAAGGAAACCCATTAAACTATTTCAGAAGGTGTTTAATGCAGCTGTTACCTTGGCCTGACCCACCTCAACCAGACCTAATGTTGGGGGAGGGGTATGGAAGGGTAAGACGGGGGTGAGTGGGTGTGGGCCAGGGTTAAGCATGGGGGCCTGAGAGTGTGAGGGGAGAAGCAAATGCCCTCAGAATCAAAAGCAAGGTAAAGGAGACCTGTCTCTACCCGCCAGCACCCCTACTCCTCCCACCCCCACCTCCACCTCCCTCGTTGGCCTTAAAACGAATAAAACTGTGGGCCCATTTGAAGTAAAACTTGAAATATATGCCCGTCGGGGCCAGTGCCAGTTTTCTGTTGCTGCCTCTGGGACCAAGCTGTAGTCCTAAGCAGACTACTCAAGATCTATTTCCAGTGAGCTTGCTGCAGTGCCTAGTTCCAATATAAAATTTCTGGAATCCAAAGCAGTAATTTAGGAAGCACCATAAAAAGCACCTTGAGGCTTTAACCAATGAAAATCCCGTAATCTAACAGGTTTACTTTGCATGGGAAATGTTGGCTGCTGCCTTACTTAAACTCTCGCACCAGCAATGCATGGAGTGTCTATGCTCTGGCCAGGAAGGGTCTCTTCCCCTCTCCCATCACTGGTCCCCTGCCCAGCTCCACTGTACTCCATCCACCCTGGATGAGAGGCACATGACAAATGTAGAAATTCACTAGGGTGCGCTTGAAGGCCCCTTTAGTTACCACGTGGAAGTTGCTGCTACCACCTGAGAGCTGCCCATCATTTGGGAACCATCTCCTTCCAGGCTATTTTTCATTTCAAATTAAAAATTTTCGGGCTTCCCTGGTGGCGCAGTGGTTGAGAATCTGCCTGCTAATGCAGGGGACACGGGTTCGAGCCCTGGTCTGGGAAGATCCCACATGCCGTGGAGCAACTAGGCCCGTGAGCCACAACTACTGAGCCTGCGCGTCTGGAGCCTGTGCTCCGCAACAAGAGAGGCCGTGATAGTGAGAGACCCGCGCACCGTGATGAAGAGTGGCCCCCACTTGCCGCAACTAGAGAAAGCCCTCGCACAGAAACGAAGACCCAACACAGCCATAAATAAATAAATGAATAAATATACCTTTAAAAAAAAAAAATTTCCTGGGGCTTCCCTGGTGGCGCAGTGGTTAAGAATCTGCCTGCCAAGGCAGGGGACATGGGTTCGAGCCCTGGCCCAGGAAGATCCCACATGCCGTGAAGCAAGTAAGCCCATGCGCCACAACTACAGAGCCTGCGCTCTAGAGCCCGCAAGCCACAACTACTGAAGCCTGCGTGCCACAACTACTGAAGCCCACGTGCCATGACTACTGAGCCCGCACACCACAACTACTGAAGCCCGCGTGCCACAACTACTGAGCCCGCACACCACAACTACTGAAGCCCACGTGCCACAACTACTGAGCCCACATGCCACAACTACTGAGCCCACACACCACAACTACTGAAGCCTGCATGCCACCACTACTGAGCCTGCACACCACAACTACTGAAACCCACATGCCACAACTACTGAGCCTGCGCTCTAGAGCCCATGAGCCACAACTACTGAAGCCTGCGCACCTAGAGCCCATGCTCCACAACAAGAGAAGCCACTGCAGTGAGAAGCCTGCACACCACAACGAAGAGTAGCCCCCGCTCGCTGCAACTAGAGAAAGCCTGCGTGCAGCAACGAAGACCCAACACAGCCAAAAATTAATTAATTAATTAATTAAAAAAAAATTTCCTCGCTGTGCCACAGGTTTTCCTTTCTGTATATAAATTCTGTTTTTCTTCCTGCTTCTGCTGCTTCTCTTGGAAGCCCTAACTCTTAAGTGATTTGCTCCCACCATATATGAACATGTGTTGACATCTAACCCTCAGAATAGTCCTTGAAAATTATTCCTCCTGCTTAGAGGATCCCAGAGGCATTGTGGGTAGTAGAATCAACACAGGATCTTGAGGCAGAAAACCTGGTTTATGCACTAGCTTTTTCCCTCACTACCTGCATGACTGTGGGCGACTCACTTAAGCTCTTCAGATTCCCTGTCTGTTGAAGTGGACGCAGTTCCTCCTGCTTAGCTCACAGCTCGGTTATATGGAAGAAATGGAAGGAAATGAGAATGGTTTATAAACTATAAACCTGCTGTGCTAATAATAGCAAACATTTCTCAGTGTTTATTATGTGCTAGGCACTGAGTTTTACGTGCTTATCTCATTGAATTCTCACAATAACTTCACAGGATAAATATTATTACCATTTTACAGATGGCTATACTGAGGCACAGTGCTTAAGTATCTTCCCAAGCATCATACTGGTAGTAAATGGTGGCCTTGGGATTTGAACCCAGGCCATCCGGCAGCCAAGCCTACTTTTTTGCCACGGGGCTGAGTTACTTCTCAGTTTCATTACTGTATTAAAATCATTGTTGGAAAGTGAGGCTAAAGATGCTTCTGTCCTGGCCTCACTGGGGTAGAAGGCAGCGCCATTGCCGTGGGCTCTACTGTGAGTCTTTCCTTTTGAACGCTTCACTGTAGATCCCCTTGTGAGGCTGAGTTGGAGGAATCAAAACTACTCGCTGCTTAAAAGGTCTTTTCTGTTTCTCCCTGTGATGTTTCGGGGATATATCTGGCTAACAGTATATCCTGAATTGCATGCTAGTGAGGCTGCTGTAACAGTCCTCCTTTTCTAAGGCAGACAACAAGGCAGAAACAACACATTTATGGCTGTGAAACTTCGGACAGTCTGCTGGTAGCTGGGTGTAGCATAGGATTCCTTGAATGTCCGAAAGTAGGACATGTTTTAAAGGAACAGTATTCTCGTGGATCATGAAGACCAGTTCTATGGACCCCCAATTTGAGAAATGCCGATGTGTACCAGAAAGCACTGCCGAACCTGCGCTTAGGAAACCCAGGTTCTCCTGCCATCACCACTACCCAGCCAGGTCGATGTTGACTGAACTATAAGATGAGATCAGCCAGATCTGCGCTCACAGAGGCCACCAGCCCAAATGGGCGGGCAGGTGACCAAGTGAGTGAGTGCCCAGAGCTGGTGAGGGGCCACGGGGAGCAGCGGCTTGGCCTCTGTGCACTGCAGCCGTGAGGGATTGCCGGTGCCGTCTCTTCCCAGTTTCTGAGTTTTGAAGAGGAGCCTGACATTTCATGCCTTTATGAAAAATCTATTGATTTTTGTGTTTGGATTCTAAGTGTTGGAGATGAATACAACAATGCTTAAAGCACTGGGAGGACCAGACAGAAAACAGCTCCGTGAGCAAGAGCCGTGGCTGGAAAACCACCAGACTGAGACCCCGAACAAGGTCAAGAGTTTTCCAGTGACGTCCACCAGAGTGCCACAGAGCCTCTGTGTGGCTCCGGCGGGGGGTCCAGGGCAGCTCTTCCCCCATTTCAACCAGACAACTCTGTCTGCCCTTCTAGTGACATCCCACTGATGTGTTTTGAGAAATGCTCCCACTGCTAACAACTGGAAGAGTTGAGATTTAAGGGCAACTCTAGTGGTTGGTGCAGATAGAAATGTCTTTGTGATGTGCTTTTTAAAAAAGAAACCATCCAGTGGGTCCAGAGGGCTGGAGCGAGGAGGCGTCACCCCTCTCCAGGCAGCAACTCGCTGCTTCTGCTCTGGACTCACTGTTTGGGTGGTTTCAGTTTTAGCAGGAACCTCTTCTGCACCTTTGCGTGTCCCCAAGACGGAAGCATGAAATAGCGGTCCTAGAAGGAAAAGCCTAGCTCAAAAGCAGTACCAAGTTCAGCCAGCCAGCCTGTTTGTCCCACTTAAGTTCTCTGAGCTCATTTAGCAGCAAGTGGTGGTGGTGTTACTGTCCCGGAAATGCCTCTGTAAAAGGCAATTCATCTCGGAGTGCAGTCTCCCCCTGGTAAAGCTTGTCTTAGACCTTTCACTGCCTGTGTGTTTATTCTGTGGAGAAAGAGGCTGTCGTGTTCAGGATTGCACACAGCAGAGGAGCTGGAAGTGACACAATAATACAAGAGTTTGGGAGCCTCCCCTGAAAACATGTGAGGGAGTTTTTGCTGCATTCGACAGCTGAAAAGATGTAGGGTGTTGACAGTCCTGGCAGACCCAACAGATAAAAACTGCCACTCGGATATGGCAGGGAACCAGTGTGTGCGTGTGTGTGTGTGTGTGTGTTGGGAGGGGTGGTGGTTACAGACTTGTCTACCTTCATTCTCTCAGTGATAATTCAAGTGGTTCAATGATTATTTTACCATGTTATCAAACCTCTACCCTAAGCATGGGGGGAGGATTATTTGGAATGGTCTAAGGAAACCAAAGGGAATGCAAGAGAATATAAATGAAGGAAAGATACATGAAGATATCAGCAGGAAAATTTCTTGATCACTGCAGTGTGATTTAGCTTAATAAGTTTCTCAAAGGGAAAGAGCTGGAAGGTCCGTCATAGAGAATGGTGCACACCTGAGAGAGAACCGTCCCCGGGCGTTTCATTTGAACAGGGCTTTATGCGGAGAGAGTGAGAGGAGAAGGGAAAGGGGTAAGTGATGTTTGCCTAAACCTGCACATGCCTCTGACCCTCAGCACTACAAACCTGGAACTTCAGTCCGTGAGATTTCCAGGATTCGCTTCACTTCCCACAACAACTTCTCTGAGAGGGAAGATGTGTTGACTCCCTGTATCATCTTTCAGTTTGATACAGCTGGTCCCGTATCTGGCGTGAGGGGGACACTGCTTTCCAGCACTGGGCTGGTCTTCTTCTACACTTTAGCGTCTGTTCGGCTAAGTGAAGTCTGTGGTGGCACAGGTATCACCAACTTTCCTGAAGGTCAGGCTAGACGGTGTTCTTTTTTCAGAGGGACTCATATGGATCTGGTAATAGAGACATTACAATAACACCTTTGATAATTTTCTGTACAGAAATCCTCTCCCACAATGTGGCATGCTTTTCATTCTCAAAGCCTTTGAGACTCTGTTGTGCTTCTAAATGAGATCAACGGCATAACCTTTCTTTGCTTTTGATGCAAACTCGTAATTATAGGCAGTCTCCGAAGCAGGAGGTACGCCTCTCTTTTCTGTCCTCACTGTTTGGGATGACACGAAGGCAGCTCTTGTGATGACTGTACTATTAGTGTGTCGTGACCTGGAGCTCAAATGTGAGAACTCTAACTCAACCCTCGTCTCTTCTGAGTTCCTAGACGTATGTATTTTAAGTATAAACCTAAGCACAGGAATTGCTGAGAAAAGCACTATTATTTAGATGTTCGTTGACAGGCTCTGTATATTAGATGTTCTTTTGCCATTTCACACAAACTGATGTTTTGACAGGTGCCATTTTATTTAGTTGGCAGGACGCACTTGACTGTTTTTCTCGTCAGCCCTCTTTGAATTTCCTCTACCAGATATAAATACCAAGCTGGCGTTGGCCAGAAGTGATCATCTAAAAGACAAAATTAACAAGTTCTAGAAAAGACCCCAGCCATTCTTGTACAAGCTATTTCATGGTGTTTTATAGCGTGGTTTAAATTTACTTTATTTAATTCTTTTTCTTTCCTCTGGTGAATTATTGATTCCTTAGCCTTGAAATGGAGATTCAAATAAGTACTTGGCAAAGAAGATTTGATGACTGTCCATTATACTGGAAGGGAAACATCATCCTTTCTCTAATAGCTCCGTGGGCTTCACTGAAGTGTTATTTACTAGCCTCCCTGGAGACTCATAACACTCACTCTCTCGCTATAACGCCCTGAGGAGAATTCTGTTTCTTTCTTTCTTTTAATATAAGGAGATGAATGTCATGGAAGAATGGTTATTTGGACAGTTCTTGGCCTCCTCAATTCCTTTAAGACAAAGAGAATAGGTACATTTCATTAGTAATATCTCTGGGGACTAAAATGTTCTAAGTTTCCTTACTCAGGGAGAAAGAACCTAGAACCCCCTTCCCCCCACTTTTCTAAGCTTTTCTTTTGCAAGAAGGTGCTGCCGTTTGCATTCTGCCACTTAGGTACTTAATTTCTCTATTTGAAGCTGCACCCTGAATTCCTAAGTTAGAATGCACCACCTATGCCCTCATTTGCTCTCATAATCTTAAAGATGTTGGGATATGGTCATGCCTGTGGAACTTGATAGACTTCAGATCTCTCAGAGCTTGTGCTTTTCATACATTTTCCTCTATCAGTCACCCTCAGCCTTTGCTCAGGTTCTTTTGACAGTGTTGTAGGGAGCTTGTATGCATTCTGTCCTTCTCCCCTGATTAGTGTACTCAGAGGTGGGAGATGCTTTTCAATCGGGAACAAGGTAACTCCTTCTCCCTTAGAAATCACTGTATACCTTCCTTACAAATCTCTCAATCTTCCCTAGGAACTGCTAATAAAAGAATTAGAAGGAACTTGATAATGTGACATTCTCTGTGTCTGGCAAGGGAGGAAAGCCACCAGAGAAAGAGCTCATCTTCATAGGATGTGGTGCATAGACAGTGGTGCCCGGCCCAGACCCCCTTCCACGGAGGAGGTCAGGGATTCCTCAGCTGCGGAGAACCCCTTGATTAAGGCCACTTCCCTTCCCACATGCCTTGACTGATTGATGCAGGAGTGTAAAGGCCAGGCCATCTCAGCCTGACTTGGGATGATTCTGAAGGGCCTTCTAGCTCCAGGACTCCCAGTAAGCTGAGGCTGCTGTGAGGCCTGCATCACAGTCAACTTCTCCCTCAGCCCACACCTGCTTCCTTCCACAGATACTGATCCAAGGGCAGCTCCTAATATACATCCTACACACTAAACTCTGGGGAACCCAATCTGTGACAGAGAGTGATGTTATTATTTGGACAGAGGAAAGCACATCACCATGGAATTTTGTCTTCTTTGTCATCATCAGATGTTAGTCTGTTACAACTAACAACAGTTCTAACTAGACTCTGCTGAAATAACACTGAGATGAAACTGGACTAAGAATAAGCTAATCATGAAGGAGGAAAGTCTGTAGTTTTTAACTCCATTAACAATAGTGTCAGTGATGTTAAATTGCCAGGCATTTCATTTCTATTATTTTATTTAACCCTCACAAGAATTCTGTGAAGTGGACATTATCCTCATTTTGTGAATAAGGAAATGTACTTGGAGATGTGAAATAACTTGAAAATATTACAAGGCCAGAGTGGATCTAAAACTCCAGTCTGTCTGACTGCACACACCTGAATTCTCATCCTTGCCTGGAATGTCCCTCCTTCAGCCCTTCCTACTCATTTGCTGCCCAGGGAAAATGCTGCTGTTCTCACCTTATAGTTAACTCAGATAATGCCTTAAAAGTGTAAATTTTGAAAACTGAGCCTCGCCTAAGAAAGATATTGCTGTCAAATAAAGCTATATTCTACTGTACTAGTATAAGTTTATTTCATGGTTTAGGACAGTATCTAATTAAAGTACTTAAATGAACCTCTCTGTATAATGTGGAAGTCTAATCCGGTTGAATCCTGTAAAATCCATTGAATAGACAGGATATTCTGTCTCTATGCTACTACTGTCTTCTAGTATTAACCAACAAGTTACATATAAGGATAGATCAGCATACTTGTTCTCAGAACTATTTTGTAAAAATGTAGCTCAATGTTTTGACCCCTTACTTCTGGCTCCCCCTTTATACCTTTATTGTTGCTTTGTTGACTTTCCTTCATTATTTAAGCATTTGCTTCATCTTTTAACATGCTGTATATGTTCCTCTCAGCTGTTTTAAATCCTTTTTAGAAAGTCAGTTCCATCTTCTTTATTATTTAACTCCATCTTTTCCCTGGTCTCTTTTCCTGTGATAATGGTACCATAGCTGTAACAACCATAATGTGATATAAAAATATCTCTGATTTCTGTTAGGGATAGGTGCTCCAGAAACTACCGGGGTTTGTTTCCTACACTCAGAACTGAAGAAAATGCTAAATTTTTCCTTAGAGGTTAGTGAAAATAAAGATGTAATTTTTTTGCACTCTAGTTTGTGGGCTCCCTGAAATCTCCCCATAGACCCCATGGTGGTCTGTGGATTCCAAGCTGGGGACTCGCAGAAGTAGACTGACTCCTAAAAATAATTTAATACCTTTGCCTCTGCATTACCTTCCATTTGTTCTATACACATTTATTGAGCACCTAGTATATGCTAGGCATTGTGCTGAGAACTGGGTATGCAAGATTTGAATAAGACTATGTGCCTACCCTCATTGCCCACTAAGAGAATCGAATGTATAAACTGATAATATACATTACAATATAGTACCAAGGTGTAAACAAATTATTGTGGATATGCTTGTTTTTGATTCCTAAGTATAAACTGTAGTCTGTATACTCCCTCTATTCCCTCTGTAGAAGTCTGAAATAGACTTCTACAATTATATCACTTTTCCTTTTTCTTTCATTTCTCATAAATGCCTTCCACTATGCATCCATGCTAAATTTGGGGGTTTCCCATTAATCATTAATTAGGGTCTAAGTATCTAAAAACAGAGGATATTTAATGCAGGGAATTGGTCACACAGATGATGGAAGAGCTGAGAAGACAATAGGGAATAGTGAAGCAACTGAGAGATTAGAGAGGGAAACCCTTAACCCTGGGTTGGCTGGAGGAACAAAGGGAGGAGGTCATGTTACCAGAACCCAGAGGCTGGGATAGCCCACTTGAAGTTGGAACCATAGTGCGTCAGCATTCAGCAGGAGTTGGAGCCACAGAAAATACACAGCCATGGCAGAGAGAGAGGAGAAGAAAAGTACCTTGGCTTTTTCGTTCTTCCTGTCTTCCAGTCTCCTGCCAATGCCTCCCACTGGACAAATCCAGCTGGAGGACAGTGACATGACAGCCTGAGAAGTGCAGTGTGAGAGTCGCCTCTTGCTGTATAGATTAAAGCTGGGGAAAAGCAAGGGGTGGATCCAAAGGCAGACATGCCCACGACCAGCATGGTTGCCTTCCTTCTTGACAGGCAGTTCTCCTTCCTGTGCCTTCTCCTAGATATATGACTTCTATTGAACTGTCTCGGGTCTACATTCGATCGCCCCCAGAACAAATAGCAAACACCAGACTGTGTGTCATTTTGTTGGGTCTGTAAGAGGATATCTCAAACCTGTCAGTGCTTGTGAATCTTCATTTTGCTCGAGAACCTTAGATACTACTTCCTTTTTTGAATATCTGAAATAACCCACTATGGGGCAAGGTTCTCTTATGTTCTATACTCCAAAGCATGTATTCCCAACAGGGGTGATATCACCCCCAAAAGGGCAAAAATTAATTCTTGGGGGGAGGGCAGAGGAACAGGTTGTTAAAAACCTTAGATTTTATAATCCTTTGGGATCCTCCAAAGCTCAACCTATCTGACAACATCTTATTCCTTAGTATTTAATTTCTTTTGTCAGAGAGATATTTGATATAATTTTAAACTTTAAATAATTAATTTCCCCCCTCAGGGGGGCAAGAATGAAAGAAAAAAAAAAAGGGAAGAAAAAAAGTTAGAGAAACATTGCCCCAAAGGATGAAGAGTAATTTCTTCTTAACTTTCATCTCCTTGACATATTCTTATACCAATAGAATTTTTTTGACTTCCCTTCTGAATTTTTTTTCATGTATTATTATTTTCATCCTGCTTAGAAACTCTTCTTTAAAACTAGAACTGTGAGTTCTGTTGTAAACAATAAAAATCAGCTTTGGTGGATTTAACCAAAAAAATTGTTTTTATTAATAGGTTATTGGGATCTTAAGAAAATTTCCAAATTACAACAAAATAATTTGAAAGAAACCAGGAAAAATAATTTGATAAAGAAAAAAAGCAAAAATTTATGAAAATAAAAACAAATTAAAAAAAATAAATCCAAAAGCCAGTTTTTTGAAAGGAATGACAAAATAGATAAACATTTCTGAAACCATAGAAAAAGGAGAAATTAAATAGAATTATAAATGAATACTACATGCGACTCCATGATATTTTAAAATTTAGAAGAAATGAATAATTTTCTAGAAAAATTAAAATTAGAATACTCAATAATAAGAAGAAAGCTTGAATAAACCAGTTACCATAACAGATATTGAAAGGTAATTAGAATCTAGCACTGGACAAAATACCAGAACTAGATGGCTTCATAGCTGAGCTTTATCTAACCCCTTAAGAACAAATTATTCCAATGTTATTTAAAATATTCCAGTCCTTGAAAAAAGATGAAACCCCCTCCAATTTATTTTATGAAGATAGCATAACTTTAATGCCAAATCCAGAAAATCATTACAAAAAAAATTTTTTTGGATCAATCTCATATGTGTATAGAAGTGTATAAATTCAAAATAAAACCTTAACAAATAAAATCCAGCAAACATGTCAAAAAAATAATACATGTATAAAAAAGCAGAGCTAATTTTTAGAAAACCTAAAAATAATAAAGCAGGATTTGTGTAAAGTGCGAATGAATATTAGGAATGGTATTAACGTAGTCTATTACATGAGCAGATTAGAGGGGAAAAAGCAGATGTTTAAAGGTCTTTTGATGAAATTTATCACATAACCTTTATAGAAAATCAAAATAAGGTAGAAATAGAAGGAAATAACAAATGTAATAAAAACTAATTAACAAAAAATAAAAATACTATCCTAAATGATAAAACACTATAACCATTTCTATTAAAATCAGAAATTAGACTGCTATGTCACCATTGTCATTTTTATTTAATACTGTCTTGGAAATTCTAACAATTGAAATAAGATTAGAAAATGAAATAATTGATATAAACATTGGAAAAGAAGGAGAAGTAAAAAACCCAAGAGAACCTGTTACCAAAAAATTATCAGACTTAATGAGTAAAGTGGCTGGTTAAAAGATTTACCAAAAAAAAAAAAAGAAGCTATCCTGGAAGTAAGCCTAAAAATAGATATGAAAGAAATTATTCCATTCACAATAGAAATAACTGTAAAATGCTTAAGAATGAATTTTTAAAAACAGAGTATAGGAAATTATAAAAATCTTAAGGATATAATAAGCTAAGATATGCACAATTGGAAAGGTAAACCATGACTTTGGATGGATAAAATGTTAATATAATAAAAATCTCAATCCTCCTAAATTAATATATAAATTTAATAAAATTCTAATTATAATTTGAACAGGAATTCTTTCTCAGCAAAAGGAAGGAGAGGAAAGGAGAATTAAATAAATAATGTTAGGGACTTCCCTGGTGGCGCAGTGATAAGACTCTGCGCTCCCAATGCTGGGGATTCGGGTTGGATCCCTGGTCAAGGAACTAGATCCACATGCATGCTGCAAGTAAGGAGCCTGCCTGCCACAACTAAGACCGGGTGCAACCAAATAAATAAATAAATATTTTAAACAATAATAAATAAAATAAATAATATTAGCGTCTATACCAATGGATAAGTATCCAACAATAACCAAGAAAATATGAAAAGTAAGCTTAGTGAAGGGGGGGGACATGCTTTAATAGTTATAAGAACACAACATAATCTGCTCTAATAAAATAAATATGTTATTGGCATAGAATAGACAAATCAAAATGCAACAGCACAGAAAACCCATAATTTAAATCCAGTTACATATATATGATGGCATTTCATTTAAGTGGGAAAGAGTGAGTTATTTAATAATTGGTGGTGATACAGATATTTATCCAACTGAAAGAAAGTAAAATTGGACTGCTATCTTATACAGTATATAGAAATAAAGTCATATGGCTAAAAGACTTAAATGTAGAATTTTTTTAAAATTCCACAAGAAAATCTAAGAAGCAACATGTAGACAAGACTGGAAAAATAGACATACAAAATAAAAAATAGACATTTTATTATATATAAATTTAAAACTATTTTATAGCTAAAACACAAAGTCAGTAACAAATAATAAGCTTAGGAGACTACTTGCAATGCAGAGGACATATGGGAGTTAATTATACTCTGAAAAAATCTCTTTCAAATTGGAAGAAAGGAATCAACAACAACAAAAACTAGGCAAAAGATACAAAGAGATCATTCATAGAGGGCAAGTTCAAATAGTCAACAACATATGGAAAGATCAAACCCATTAACCACTGAGAAAATGAAAATGAAAGTAATAATAAGGTATCATTTTACACCCAACAGAATGGCAAATATTTTCAAGTATTGTAACACCTATTGCTGGCAAAAATGCTGATAGAAAAGTGAGTTGTTTCAGCTTTTTAGGAAAGCAGTCTGACAACATCTATTATATCTCAATACACACACACACCTGTTTTGACCATTTATGGGGGGAAAAACAGAAAACCTCATGCTTAATGGAAAAACATTGAAAGCACTCCCTTTGAAATTAAAAAAAAACCCAAGGATTTCTGATAATATTTCTCTAGTTGAGCATTATAATAGGTTCTAGCCAGAGTAGTAAAACAGGTAAAATAAGGGAAAGTTGTAAGAATTGCCAGAGAGGACTGTCATTATTTGTAGATAACAAAATTGTATGTCTAGAAAATTTGAAAGAATCCACAGAGAAATTACAAGCATTAAAGTTTAGCAAGTTTGCTTGATACAAAATTAATATATATACAATCATATTTCTAAATACTAGCTAGTAAATAGTTAAAATATAAATAATTTTTAAAACTTATAATAATATCAAAGATACTAGATGTCAAGGAGATATCTATCAGAAAATATGCAGGACTATTATGCAGAAAACTAGATTTTTGAGAGAACTTAAAAACTGCATAGTAGAGGGACATACTGTTTTTATGGTTTGGAATGCTCATGCCATTTCTCCTCAGTTTAATAGATGTGGTGTGATCTCAGTCAATATTCAAACAAATCTTTTTTCATAGAACTTGGCAAGTTGATTCCAAAATTTATATAAAAATACAAAGGGCCAAGAATAGTTAAAACCCTCTTGAAGAAGAACAAGGTGAGTGGCTAGCTCTTCCAGATATCACAAATTTTTATAAATGTATAAAAACCAAGAATGTATAGATAGTATTGGCATAGAGATAGACAAATAGACTAATGGAATAGAATAGAGAGTCTAGAAATAGAAGCATGCACTAGAACTCATTATCAAGTTACAAATTTTTCTCAAAAGAAGAATTATTACTTGCCCAGAGAGGTGTGGCTTTGTTTAAAACCCAAGGGTCCTCCCCTGTAATTCTCCTAACATATATTCCGAAGAACCCATACAATGTATTTTCTGGCACTAGCACTTTGAGCACCTTTGGATATTCTGGAAATAGGGGCCAATGGGGAAACTGCCTGGACCAATGCCTTGACAAGGTGGAAAGATTTGCTCTGGGCCCCAACTCAAAGCTAGCAGCTTTTCTAGCCACCCATTTAAGTGAGCAGCACAAGACGTTTGTATCAGCTAGGAATTGTATTAGGGACAGGAAATCCAACCATAATAGTTTAACCAAATGGGGGGTTATTTTTGTCAGATTAAGAAGTATGGAGGTAAACAGCCCAGGGCTGGTGCAGTGGCTACCTATTATCAGTAGTGTCTCAGGATCCTGCTGTCTTTCGGCTCCACCATCCTTCACTTGCGATTTGTGCTCATGCATATTGCCTCATAGTCATGGTCACAGGTTGGCTACCACAGCTCCAGATAGGAAGAAGGAGGGAAACAGAGGTGGTACATTTCCCAGAAATCCTGAGCTTTGTGCCACAGTATCCAATTAGCCATGCGCTGATACTTGGTGACTCTTAGCTGCAAGGGAATCTGAATATTTTTAACTGGACACATTGCTACTCAAACAGAATTAGGGTTCCATCAAAAAGAAGAAATCCATATTGGTAGACAATTAGTAGTGTCCGCCACAGCATCCAAATGTGGTACATATGATTTCTAAAATTTAAAAAGGCCTATAAAGCCTTGTGCCTCTCTTTCTCAGTGGTAAGAAGTGCAGTGGACAGCTACTTTCATTTTGTAGGAAAAGATCCCAACATTCCCCAGTTCCCCAGTGTGCTCATTGACTCGTGCTCTCTCTCTCTCTCCCCGGCCCCCCACTTCCTCCGTCCCTAGTCCCCCCACCCCCGCCCCAATGCGCCTGCAAACACATGGAACTTTAGCAAGATAACAAGCCCCATAACTCCATGTGATGTATTCTACCCCCCTCACACACATAATATACCAAGGCACCCAGGCTGCATGTTACTTCCTGTTTCCAAGTTTATCAGTATGATGTCATTAATATAGTGAGCCAGCTCCATGTTCTGTCGACTAAATTTGATATAAACCCAGAGAACTGGCATAAGCTTGAGGCCCTGTGTGAAAGTAGATTGCTGACTCTGACAAATGAAAACAAATTCCTTATGATGTCCCTTATAGGGATAGAGGGAAAAAGCAAAGGACACTCAATGGGGATTCAAGGATATTCTGAGTAAACCAGAGTATACTGCAGAGGCTGGTCTAGGTTAAAAACTAGTGAGAATGACTATTCAGATTTGGATGAAATTATTTTAACTCGGTTTTATTATTTTGCAGGAGTGCAAAAATAAAATTTAAAGGGTTGCAAAAAGTTAGAGTCTCAGTAGACCTCATGGATAAGGATTTTGATCTGCCATTTATTCTGTTTTGCTCTTGCAGAGGCATGGAATAATACATTAGTATTCAAGGGTTCGTCACATCACTACATAAGGAAACTGTTATGTTCCACAATTACACACTCCTGCATTCTATTTTTAAATTAGGTAATTGGGTCTTCTCACGAGTTCAGTCCAGCATGCCCTGACATGGCCTACATGAATCATCTAAATCTTCCCACTGAAATTCTCCAGGCCCTCACTTCCCCCATCAATGGTCTGCCTTTCTCTTTAGAGACCAGCTGAGGATGTGACTTCAGCTCTTTTTAATTCAGAAACTTTCAGGGTCAAACTGTACATTTGATATTTGGCTCTCTGCACACTTAAGTGTCAAGCGATAAATTCTTCTGACAAAGCCATGGAAGCCTCTGGTTTTCAGCATGTGCTTTGAACTGAGAATTTGGAAATTTGAGCATGTCTTTCTTTTTATTTAAGCTATCAATTATCATTAGAAGATGCCACCTCATCCCATAGTCCTTGAATTCCCTGTGACCTTCATATTCAATAGCATTGATCTCTCAGTTCCCCAAACTTAGCCTTCAGTGGCAATTCAGTTTAGGTGCGCACAGGTGATAATTTGATTAACCACTTCACCAGATCATGACTAGAACCCTTAAGAAAATCAGCTGGATTTTCATTGCCTTCAGTTTCAAAGCCAGATAACAGATATTTCTACATACATCCCAATATTTCTCTGGAACATTCACAGTTCTTAGTTGCAAAGACTAGAATCCAGGTCTGTCTGATTGAAGCAGAAAATTAATTTATTGAAGGACACTGGGTGGCTCATAAAATTTCTAGAAAGGCTGAAGAGTCAAGTTTGCAGTGAGGTAGCCAGGAAATATACTCCTGAGAAGGGACATGATGACTTGAATAGTCAATAGGGTAATTGAGCCCCTTTAGCACTGCTACCCCAGAACTTGATCATTATGCCACCTCTGACCCTGAGAGACAATGGAGAGTTTCTTATGGTTCCCCCAACTTCATGACTTCATCTCATAAGTGGATGCTGTGACTCAGACCTGACTCTCGCAGTGGAGACTGGGAGAGCAAGTATCTGACATTTCAGTTTCTATAGCGGAAGATGTGTTCTGTCTTTCACTGATACAAGATGGGAAAATCCAAACATGCAAAAGGGTTTCTAGATACGGAACAGCCAAAAGGAAAGACAGATGTTCATTTTACCTTTTAATAAACCAGAAGAAGGAGGAATATTCAAACCTCTTTCTCTTCTTCTCCAGTAGGGAGACAAGATCATATCCAGCAAGAAGACAAACACAGCACACATCCTGGAGGTCATTGAAACGCTTTCATAACTGTGCCTATTTCCTGGGTCTCATGTGACATTACAACATTTTGAAGTCTCCCCCATTAGTGTCAATAGCCAAGTCACCTCTTCTCTTCACCGGGGATTTGTCATAACACAAGAGCTTACTTGGCCGCTTTCATCCCCTTGGGTTCCATCCAGTGCTGACCTACTAACTATTAGTATTTCACACCAGATTTTACCACAACCTTGCCTTTCTCTATACTCAATCGCGTTTTTATTTAGTCAACACTTATTGAATATCTACGTATGCTAGGTGACGTGCTAGTATTTGAGGACACATTCTCCAAGAAAGGAAGAGTTAACAAAATACGGGCAATTTTTGACTAGGAAAACGTAAATGCTCAGATCCTTGATGGAAACATTCAACATTTAAAGTATCTGTGTCTGAAAACAAACAAAAATAAATAAAAAGCCCAACAACTCCAGTGAACTCCCCTTGCATTAGAATAAGCCCAAACTCCGAACCATGCTGGGCCTTACAGGCCCTACAAGAGTGGGCCCTGTCTTTCAGCTGACCTCATCTCCCACTACATTTCTCTCCTCGCTATGATCCAGCCCCCTCAGCCTTCTTTCTCTTCCTTGAACAGACCAAGTTCATTCTCACCTAATTCTGCCCTTGATGCTCCCTGTTCTCCCTAGTCTTCTCTGTGGCTGGCTTCCCAGAGAGGACATCCCTGACCGCTCTATGTAAGACAGCCACTCTCTCTCCCCAGCCACTCTGTCTGATCACTCATATTTCCATGACGTTATATACCTACCACCCACTTGCCCAATAAGGGCCTGTGCTAACAGAGAGCAGGACCTTGACCGTCTCGTTCATTGCTATCCCCAGCACCTGCACATTGTAAGCCGTCAGAAAAGGTTTAATATATGAATTAAAGTAAGGATTGGCAGAGTCCAAACTAATAGCAAGGACAACCATGGGCCTATCAGGAGATCAGAATACTTAATGGTGCAGATCTCCAAGGTATGCTAGTACATCTTGGATTTTCACATTTTCTGCAGATCTTTCTCCCCCTTTATAAGTTTTTCCAGAAGGTAGACAGGAAAAACGGAAGTATCTTTGGTCCAATCTAGAAGGATCACAGGGACATTGTGCCATTAAAAGCTGGGGAGACCTGGATTTGGTTATCATTTAAAAAGGCAATTTTTTCCAATAGAAGGAAAGTACTTGCCTGTTAAGTAAATCTCACCAAAGGGGAAGGTAAATTGGGAAGGCCCCATCCTGGCTTTTCCTATGTGGTCACATATGGCAGCATCCGCCCTCTTATCTGGTCGAGTGAAAACAACAACAGTGTACTCAGGCTCAGTAAATTTCAGGACTAACAGCAAATAGCAGTACAGGCTCCAAATCGGCTGCTTCTCTTGTCAGTGTAGCAATAGCCTTGACAACTTTCTTTTTATCTCAGTACTCTAAAGCTATTTATACACTGGCATAGGAAAACATATTATTTGCAGAAATGCCTCCGGATCCTATGTCATTTATACAGGGACAGAAGATGTTTTCAAAGAACCATATTTCTGTAGTATTTTTTGCGACAAAGACTGTACAGCAATGATCTGCCAGGTTGCGTGGGTGTAAAAACAGCCTCCGGTAACTAACCTTCAGTTCTGCTTTGGCTCTTTAAATATCTATTCAAGTTTTTCCGTCTGCCCATATTTAGATTTTGGAATTGAGTCATGATTAATTTGCAGGCTTTAAGAATACAATTGAGTGCCTAGGAGTTCCTTTCTCAATCCTCTCCTCCTCTCTGTTGGGTTATTGGAATCGTGCCAATATCAGTGCACTTTGGAACTCTTACTTTAGCTAATCTGGAAATACGGCAATTATAGGGATAATGCAAGTCTCTTGCTTCACTTCCATAGGCTCCTGTGTTAGTTTGGGTCCTTCTAGAAGCAGATGCAAAGACAGGATTAGACATGCAAGAAATTTATCAAGGGAGATGCCAATGAGGGAAAAAGGGGAGGGAGCTGAAGGAGGTGAGGAGGGCTGGGAAGGATGAGAGGGAAGTCATAAGCGGGGCCGGATGGACAGTCTCAGATCGCCCCAGAGCCTTAAGAATGTTTCAGCCAGGTTGATGAAAAGCCTTTGAGCCGACGTCGCCCATCAGAAGAGTCCCCCATCTTGCAGGAACAGGCCTGCATAAGCAGCCCTGTCACATTCAGTCGTTGGCCAGAAGCAGCTCACGGGGAGCGGGGACTCACGCACGTGCTGTGAGGGTCCCCATCTGTCACTGTGCTCTCTGCGGCAGGAGACCTGGGCGGTGCATTGTCAGTGCCGCCACAGCTCCCACCCAGTTTCCTTAACACAAGTAAAAGGTGGTAGCTTTTAACTTTCTTTAAAGCTCTGGGGTCCTAAAGTGGGCCGTCAGTCTACACAGGGAGGGACCGAGAGGTTAGGAACTACTTCAGGCCCTAGGCCTTCTTCACCCAGAGAGGCTTTTTACTATTGTATGCATCGGGGGTTCTACATAGGACTTCCTTAGGAGGAAAATGATTCCACTGCTTTCTAAATAGTTTCAAAGCAGTTAAAGGAATACCACTGGTGCGGAGGTTCCCCTTTGAACACAAATCCTTGATTTGTGGGTCGTTGGAAGAAAAAAAAGATAATTTCTACTTAATACTTATCTCCCCAGACCATGTTCTTCTACACATTGGGCTTTCTATATGCTGTTCCATGTGGCTACAATGCCCTTCTCCCTCTTTTCTACCTAGAAAATTCTTCATCCTTCATGACCCATATCAACTGCCATCTCCCCTCTGAAGTCTCCCCTGGTTTCCTGAGGCACAGAAAACAGTGCCTACCACTGTGTTCCCATGGTGATTTGTATCTTGATTACAGCATTTATTACATTTTATAATAATTTATTTATACATTTGTGTCCTCCACATTGTGAAGTTTTTATATTTTATTCTTTCCCTCTTTCTCTAAAGAGGGAAACATTGGCATCATTCCATAAATATAGTGGTAAATTCTCTTGTTTTACAACTGTGACTAATATCTCTAGCTGGTTAAGAGAAAGCCATCTACTTTCTAAGTAATTTTGAATTTCCACTGCATGTTTTTAGAAGGAATAAAACCCTGACAAAAGCAAAAAAAAAAAAAAAAAAAAAAAAATTTGACATCCAAAAGGTGGCTGTAAACTGATCATCAGTATTAGATCATTTGTATTACAACTTCGTGAGAACTACAAAAAGCAAACATGAAAAGAAAAACTTACCTATAATTAATTTATCCATTTATTCCACAAATACTTATTGAGAAGCTACTGTGTGCCAGGCAATGTTGCAGGTGCCACCATAGCTAAAGACTATGATGAAAATAAAAGAGTGAAGTGGTGGGGGTGATAGAGAGGCTACTCTAGGTGGGTGATCAGGAGAGGGGCTTCCTCTGATCTGTTAGGACATGTATAGCTTCAGGGGGATAGCATCCCTTGCAGAGAAAACAGCTAGTGCCAATGGCCCAAGATGGACCCACACGAAAGCCAGGGTGATGAGACTTTGGTGAGCAAGGCAGTTTGTGATGGGAGAGAAGTGGTCAGAGAGGCAGGCAGGAGTCAAGTAGGTAGGGCTTTGAGGAACAACATGTGTATTTTGAATTTTTTCTTAGGTGGAACAGGATGTCATTGGAGGATTGTAAGCAGGCAAATGATATGATCTGATCATATCTGATCATATCAAGCTCACTATGGATGCTGTGTATAAAACGGATTGTAGCAGGTTAGGACTAGTGAGGAGTCATTGGAGAAGTCGATTTGGATGGGGGGCAGCAGTGGAGTGCAGTGTTAAAATATGCAAATAAATACTGTATATGGACACAAGCACATGTGTGTGCAAGTGCATATACACAGAAACATACACATCATCATGAAAGCAAAAAAAAATTAATTCTGTGACCTCGGATCTCTATAATATCCCAATCATGCTCACATGAGAAACAATTAAACATGGCTTGTAAACGCACTTCTACCCCTGCTCCTTGCTCTCCATTTCCTAGTTTATAGGAAATGATTAAACTGAGCAGAGAGGGTGGGAATTTCCGGTTGAGGGTCTGGAAGGACACAGGTGACAGAAACAGGAAGTCTGATCTGTAAGGCTGCTTTTCTTTTTTACTGTCCAAGTCTGCATCCATGAATTAGAGGTGATATATAGTCCTGTCCCCTGAGCAAACACACTAGTTAGAATATTCTGACAGAATTAATGAGGAGGCGGGGGTTGAGTGTTTAATTAGTTGACCATCTGTTCTATTAAATCATCTCTTACCTTGAAAGAGCACGGTTCTTAAGTGAGCTCCCTGTCTCCAGTGTAAACCTCCCAAATCCATTCACCCCATTGTTGCCAGAGTGCTGGAGCTAAGAGACAAGTCTAATTGCGCCCCACCCTGCTATGAAACCTCCAAGAGCTCTCCATCAGCTGAAGGCTGGTTTCAGCTCCTTTCATGCATGCGAGCCCCTCTGTATCTCTCGCATCTTGGCTCTTGCACCTGCCCTCACTGCACTCTTTGCTTGACCAAAATTGAGGAAAGGAGACCTGCTGTTCCCACCTTGTGCCTTTGCTCCTGCTGTTCCCTTTGTCGATACAGCAAGCCTTTAGTTACACATGTGTCCATGGAGCCCCAGCGCAGGCTTCACTCTCAATAAAGCCTCCAGGGAGCCTTCCACGTTGCCCTTTTGTACCCTTAAAGCAATGGTTCTTAAAGCGTGGCCCATGGAACCCTGGGAGGGAGAGAGTTCCGTAAATTATCATGGGGAGTCAACAAGGTCAAAACTATTTTTTTTCATAATAGTACTAGGATGTTAATTGCCTTTTCCATGGTTGTTGATATTGGGTGACAATAGTGCAAAAGGAATGGTGAGTAAAACTGCTGGCATCTTCACATAAGTCAAGGCAGTGGCACCAAGGTACATTGGTAGACACTGTAATTCTTCACCACCACACACTCACAACGACAACAAAAGGCCAGTTGCACTTAACAATGTCCTTGATGAGGCAGTAAACAATACTGATTTTATTAAATCTCAGCCATTGAATACACAACTTTTTAATATTCTACGTGATGAAATGAGAAGTACAAACTCAAGCACTTCAGCTGCAAATCAAATAACAAGGGTTGTCACGAGAAAAAGCACCTGTGTTTGAGTTGTGAGCTGAGCTAGCTGCTTTTCTGTTTAGGTTGTTTTCACAGAGCACCACTTTTATCTGAAAGAACGACTGACAGACAAACTAGGATTAGCAGGCTTGGTTATTTGGCAGACATTTTCTGAAAGAGGAACCAAGTGAGCCTGTCACTTCAGGGAAAACAACTGAAAGTATTTGTTGCCAATGATAAAATGTATGCTTTCCAACAAAATTTTGAATTTTTGGAAAGCGTGTATCTGCCAGTGATACGAAGTTGACAGCTTCCCTGTACTTGAAGACTTTCCTGATAAAATTGGTGGAATTATTAATGAATATGTTTTATTAATATATTGTATAATAAAGTGTGTAAACATTTGGAGGATCTGCATGACCCAGTGAACCAGCATTTTCCAAATGACCAATGCATGATGTTACAAAGTCATGTGTGGGTGAAGTCCATTCACAGTACAAGATAACCAATGTATTTTAATGTAACAAAATATAGAATGTCTATTGTTATCACCCAAATGGATCTATAGAATTAGTGTAATATCAGTCAAAATCCTAATAGGCTTTATTTTTGTAAAACTTGAGAAACTAATTCTTAAATTTATATGGAAATGCAAGGAAACTAGAGCAGCCAAAGCAATTTGAAAAAGAAGTTGAAGAATTTTCTACCTGATTTTAAGACTTATGATTAAGCTATAGTAATCAAGATAGTGTGATATTGGTATAAAGAGAGACATATAGATCAAATGGAACCTATAGAATAGAGGTTATAGAAATAATTCTACACATATGTTGCCAAAATATTTTTAACAAAGATGCCAAGGCAGTGCAGTGAGGTAAAGATAATCTTTTCAGCAAATGTAACAACTGGATAGTCATTAAAAAAAAAAAAAAGAACCTCAATCATTACCTCATAATATATACAAAAATTAACTCAAACTTAATTTGAGTATCCATGTCTTAAACGTAAGAGTCAAAATTACAAAACTTCTAAAGGAATACATAGGAGAATTTAGTGACTCAGGGTTTGGCAAAGATTTCTTAAATAGAAAATAGAAAAAGCACAAACTCTTAAAGTCAATAAATTAATCAAAATGTAAAGCTTTTGCTTTTCAAAATGCCATGAAAATGAAAAGGCAAGCCATAGATTGGAGGAAGATATTTGCAAAACATATATTTGACAAAACACTGGTATCTAGAATATATAAATAGCTCTTACAGCGATAAGAAGACAAGTTACCTAATGGAAAGATAGGCGAATAGTTTGCACAGACATGTCACTGAAAAAGGTCTACGAAAGGCAAGTAATACATGAAAAGGTGCTCAGCATCATCAGTCATTATGGAAATGAAAATTGTCACCACAAAGAGATATCACTGTACATCCAGTAGAATGGCTGAGGTTAAAACAGACTGACAACACCAAGTATTAGAGGGGATGTAAAACATTGGAACTTTCATAAATTGCTAAGGGAATGGTAAATGGTACAGCCACTGTGGATAACAGTTGGACAGTTTTATAAAAAGCTGAACATATACTGCATGACCCAGCCATCTTACTCCTAGGTATTTTCACAAGGGAAATGAAAATATATGTCCACACAAAGACTTGAATATGAAAATTCATAGCAGAGTTATTTATAATAGCCAAAACCTTGGCTGGGGTAGGGAGGAAATAAATGTCCATCAGCAGGGGAAAGAATAAACAATTTGGGTCATATTCAAACAATGGAATACTACTCAGCAATAAAAAGGAACAAACTACTGGTACATGCTAAAGCATGGATACATTTCATAATTATGCTGGGTGGAAGAAGCTAGACAAAAAAGACTACATACTTTATAGTCCCATTTAGATACAGTTCTAGACCTGTACTGTCAAATGTCGTAGCCACTAACCATATATGTCTATTGAGCACTTGAAATGTTACTAGTTCAAATTGAGAGATTCTATATGTATGAAATACATACCAGATTTCAAAGACTTCATATGAAAAAAAAGAGAATATAAACTATCTGTCTTAGTCTGTTCAGGCTACTATAACAAAAATACCATAGACTGGGTGGCTTATAAACAACAGAAATTTATTTCTCACAGTTCTGGAGACTGGGAAGTCCAGGATCAAGGTGCTGGCAGGTTCGATGTCTGGTGAAGGCCTGCTTCCTGCTTCATAGGTGGCAGTCTCCTTTCTGTGTCCTCACATGGTGGAAAGGGCAAGGAACCTCTCTGGGGTCTCTTTTAAAGGGCACTAATCCCATTCATGAGGGCTCCACTCTTATGTTGTAATACCTCCCAAAGGCTCCGCCTTCAAATACCATCACATTGGGGATTAGGTTTCAACATACGAATTTTGGAGGGGACACAAACATTCAGTCTTTGGCAATATCTCAGTAATTTTATGTTGATTACATGGCAAAATGGTAATATTTTATATATTGTGTTAAATGAAATATGCTACTAGAAAATTTACAATTGTATATGTGGCTCACATTTGTAGCTCATGTTACATTTCCTTTGGGCAGTGCTCTTATAGAAAAATACAAAGTAATCTGTAGTGACAGAAAACACATCAGTGATTGCCTGGGAATGGTTTGGGGGACATAGGAAGGAGGAATGGACTACAAAGGGGCACAGAGACACTTTTGAAGGTAATAAAAAAATGTTTATTATTTTGACTTTAGTGATATATACATGAATGTATCCATATGTCAAAACTCATCAAATTGTACATTTCAAATATGTGTGACTTATTGTAAGTCAGTTGTATCTCAACAGATCTGTAAAAAATCTGTTTATTGATATGTTTTCAGATTGAACATTGCAACTACCCTTTAAGAAACTATCACTTAAAAAAAGAAACTGTCACTTGTCAAGCTTTTGTGTAATAGTAAAGAAGAATAGCCACAATTATTTGGAAAGGCTATTAAGATACTATTCCCATTTCAAACTATATACCTATGTGTGGCTATTTTTTTTTTCATATACATCACAAAAACATCATATCTCAACAGATTGAATGTGAGGCATATATGAGAATCTAGCTGTCTTCTGTTAAGCCAGATCTATTTTAAAAATTTGCCAAATTTTAAAATATGCTAGTCTACTGACTAAATATTTTGTGTTTTGGAAAATATAATTATTTTCCATTAAAATATCTTATTTATATTAACACATAATAAGTTTATTATTGGTTACTTTTTACTGATTTAATAAATACTTAAAAATTTTTCTGTTTAACTCATTGTATTTTAAAGATGGAGCCAATGAGACTTTGTTTATACACATAAACATTGTTTTTTA